>NC_054471.1:9303112-9603112 GCF_017639515.1 Carcharodon carcharias
GAGTGTGTGAGCATACTCTGTGTAACCAGAGAGTGTGTGTGCATACATTGTGTAACCAGAGAGTGTGTGTGCATACACTGTGTAACCAGAGAGTGTGTGTGCATACTCTGTGTAACCAGAGAGTGTGTGTGCATACTCTGTGTAACCAGAGAGTTTGTGTGCATACTCTGTGTAACCAGAGATTGTGTGTGAATACACTGTGTAACCAGAGAGTGTGTGTGTATTCACTGTGTAACCAGAGAGTGTTTGTGTATTCACTGTGTAACCAGTGTGTGTGCATACTCTGTGTAACCAGAGAGTGTGTGTGCATACACTGTGTAACCAGAGAGTGTGTGTGCATACACTGTGTAACCAGAGAGTGTGTGTCTAATCACTGTGTAACCAGAGAATGTGTGTGCATACTCTGTGTAACCAGAGAGTGTGTGTGCATACACTGTGTAACCAGAGAGTGTGTATGCATACACTGTGTAACCAGATAGTGTGTGTGTATTCACTGTGTATCCAGAGAGTGTGTGTGTATTCACTGTGTAACCAGAGAGTGTGTGTGTATTTGCTCTGTTCCCAGTCAATGTGTGTGCATACACTGTGTAACCAGAGAGTGTGTGTGCATACTCTGTGTAACCAGAGAGTGTGTGTGCATACACTGTTTAACCGGAGAGTGTGTGTGTATTCACTGTGTAACCAGAGAGTGTGTGTGTATTCACTGTGTAACCAGAGAGTGTGTGTGCATACACAGTGTAACCAGAGAGTGTGTGTGTATTCTTTGTGTAACCAGAGTGTGTGTGTGTATCCACTGTGTAACCAGAGAGATTGTGTGCATACACTGTGTAACCAGAGAGTGTGTGTGCATACTCTGTGTAACCAGAGAGTGTGTGTGCATACACTGTGTAACCAGAGGGTGTGTGTGCATACACTGTGTAACCAGAGAGTGTGTGTGTATTCACTGTTTAACCAGAGAGTGTGTGTGCATACTCTGTGTAACCAGAGAGTGTGTGTGTATTCACTGTGTAACCAGAGAGTGTGTGTGCATACTCTGTGTAACCAGAGAGTGTGTGTGCATACACTGTGTAACCAGAGAGTGTGTGTGCATACACTGTGTAACCAGAGAGTGTGTGTGCATACACTGTGTAACCAGAGAGTGTGTGTGTATTCACTGTGTAACCAGAGAGTGTGTGTGCATACACTGTGTAACCAGAGAGTGTGTGATCATACTCTGTGTAACCAGAGAGTGTGTGTGCATACACAGTGTAACCAGAGAGTGTGTGAGAATACTCTGTGTAACCAGACAGTGTGTGTGCATACACTGTGTAACCAGAGAGTGTGTGTGCATTCTCTGTGTAACCAGAGAGTGTGTGTGCATACACTGTGTAACCGGAGAGTGTGTGTGTATTCACTGTGTAACCAGAGATTGAGTGTGTATTTGCTCTGTTCCCAGTCAATGTGTGTGCATACACTGTGTAACCAGAGAGTGTGTGTGCATACTCTGTGTAACCAGAGAGTGTGTGTGCATACTCTGTGTAACCAGAGAGTGTGTGTGCATACTCTGTGTAACCAGAGAGTGTGTGTGCATACTCTGTGTAACCAGAGAGTGTGTGTGCATACACTGTGTAACCAGAGAGTGTGTGTGTATTCACTGTGTATCCAGAGAGTGTGTGTGTATTCACTGTGTAACCAGAGAGTGTGTGTGTATTTGCTCTGTTCCTAGTCAATGTGTGTGCATACACTGTGTAACCAGAGAGTGTGTGTGCATACTCTGTGTAACCAGAGAGTGTGTGTGCATACACTGTTTAACCGGAGAGTGTGTGTGTATTCACTGTGTAACCAGAGAGTGTGTGTGTATTCACTGTGTAACCAGAGAGTGTGTGTGCATACACTGTGTAACCAGAGAGTGTGTGTGCATACACTGTGTAACCAGAGAGTGTGTGTGTATTCACTGTGTAACCAGAGAGTGTGTGTGCATACTCTGTGTAACCAGAGAGTGTGTGTGCATACACTGTGTAACCAGAGAGTGTGTGAGCATACTCTGTGTAACCAGAGAGTGTGTGTGCATACATTGTGTAACCAGAGAGTGTGTGTGCATACACTGTGTAACCAGAGAGTGTGTGTGCATACTCTGTGTAACCAGAGAGTGTGTGTGCATACTCTGTGTAACCAGAGAGTTTGTGTGCATACTCTGTGTAACCAGAGATTGTGTGTGAATACACTGTGTAACCAGAGAGTGTGTGTGTATTCACTGTGTAACCAGAGAGTGTTTGTGTATTCACTGTGTAACCAGTGTGTGTGCATACTCTGTGTAACCAGAGAGTGTGTGTGCATACACTG
Source organism: Carcharodon carcharias (assembly GCF_017639515.1). Classification (NCBI taxonomy): domain Eukaryota; kingdom Metazoa; phylum Chordata; class Chondrichthyes; order Lamniformes; family Lamnidae; genus Carcharodon; species Carcharodon carcharias. The sequence continues at coordinate 9,305,435 of NC_054471.1, forward strand.
TGTAACCAGAGAGTGTGTGTGCATACACTGTGTAACCAGAGAGTGTGTGTCTAATCACTGTGTAACCAGAGAATGTGTGTGCTTACTCTGTGTAACCAGAGAGTGTGTGTGCATACACTGTGTAACCAGAGAGTGTTTGTGTATTCACTGTGTAACCAGTGTGTGTGCATACTCTGTGTAACCAGAGAGTGTGTGTGCATACACTGTGTAACCAGAGAGTGTGTGTGCATACACTGTGTAACCAGAGAGTGTGTCTAATCACTGTGTAACCAGAGAATGTGTGTGCATACTCTGTGTAACCAGAGAGTGTGTGTGCATACACTGTGTAACCAGAGAGTGTGTGTGCATACACTGTGTAACCAGAGAGTGTGTGTGTATTCACTGTGTATCCAGAGAGTGTGTGTGTATTCACTGTGTAACCAGAGAGTGTGTGTGTATTTGCTCTGTTCCCAGTCAATGTGTGTGCATACACTGTGTAACCAGAGAGTGTGTGTGCATACTCTGTGTAACCAGAGAGTGTGTGTGCATACACTGTTTAACCGGAGAGTGTGTGTGTATTCACTGTGTAACCAGAGAGTGTGTGTGTATTCACTGTGTAACCAGAGAGTGTGTGTGCATACACTGTGTAACCAGAGAGTGTGTGTGCATACACTGTGTAACCAGAGAGTGTGTGTGTATTCACTGTGTAACCAGAGAGTGTGTGTGCATACTCTGTGTAACCAGAGAGTGTGTGTGCATACACTGTGTAACCAGAGAGTGTGTGAGCATACTCTGTGTAACCAGAGAGTGTGTGTGCATACATTGTGTAACCAGAGAGTGTGTGTGCATACACTGTGTAACCAGAGAGTGTGTGTGCATACTCTGTGTAACCAGAGAGTGTGTGTGCATACTCTGTGTAACCAGAGAGTTTGTGTGCATACTCTGTGTAACCAGAGATTGTGTGTGAATACACTGTGTAACCAGAGAGTGTGTGTGTATTCACTGTGTAACCAGAGAGTGTGTGTGTATTCACTGTGTAACCAGTGTGTGTGCATACTCTGTGTAACCAGAGAGTGTGTGTGCATACACTGTGTAACCTGAGAGTGTGTGTGCATACACTGTGTAACCAGAGAGTGTGTGTGTAATCACTGTGTAACCAGAGAATGTGTGTGCATACTCTGTGTAACCAGAGAGTGTGTGTGCATACACTGTGTAACCAGAGAGTGTGTGAGCATACTCTGTGCAACCAGAGAGTGTGTGTGCTTACACTGTTTAACCAGAGAGTGTGTGAGCATACTCTGTGTAACCAGAGAGTGTGTGTGTATTCACTGTGTAACCAGAGAGTGTTTGTTTATTCACTGTGTAACCAGAAACCAGAGAGTGTATGTGCATACTCTGCGTAACCAGAGAGTATGTGTGTATTCACTGTGTAACCAGAGTGTGTGTGTGTATTCACGGTGTAACAGAGAGTGTGTGTGTATTCACTGTGTAACCAGAAACCAGAGAGTGTGTGTGCATACTCTGTGTAACCAGAGAGTGTGTGTGTAGTCTTTGTGTAACCAGAGTGTGTGTGTGTATCCACTGTGTAACCAGAGAGATTGTGTGCATACACTGTGTAACCAGAGAGTGTGTGTGCATACTCTGTGTAACCAGAGAGTGTGTGTGCATACACTGTGTAACCAGAGGGTGTGTGTGCATACACTGTGTAACCAGAGAGTGTGTGTGTATTCACTGTTTAACCAGAGAGTGTGTGTGCATACTCTGTGTAACCAGAGAGTGTGTGTGTATTCACTGTGTAACCAGAGAGTGTGTGTGCATACTCTGTGTAACCAGAGAGTGTGTGTGCATACACTGTGTAACCAGAGAGTGTGTGTGCATACACTGTGTAACCAGAGAGTGTGTGTGTATTCACTGTGTAACCAGAGAGTGTGTGTGCATACACTGTGTAACCAGAGAGTGTGTGATCTTACTCTGTGTAACCAGAGAGTGTTTGTGCATACACAGTGTAACCAGAGAGTGTGTGAGAATACTCTGTGTAACCAGACAGTGTGTGTGCATACACTGTGTAACCAGAGAGTGTGTGTGCATTCTCTGTGTAACCAGAGAGTGTGTGTGCATACACTGTGTAACCGGAGAGTGTGTGTGTATTCACTGTGTAACCAGAGAGTGTGTGTGTATTCACTGTGTAACCAGAGATTGTGTGTGCATACACTGTGTAACCAGAGAGTGTGTGTGCATACACTGTGTAACCAGAGAGTGTGTGTGTATTCACTGTGTAACCAGAGAATGTGTGTGCATACTGTGTGTAACCAGAGAGTGTGTGTGCATACACTGTGTAACCAGAGAGTGTGTGAGCATACTCTGTGTAACCAGAGAGTGTGTGTGTATTCACTGTGTAACCAGAGAGTGTGTGTTTATTCACTGTGTAACCAGAAACCAGAGAGTGTATGTGCATACTCTGTGTAACCAGAGAGTATGTGTGTATTCACTGTGTAACCAGAGTGTGTGTGTGTATTCTTTGTGTAACCAGAGAGTGTGTGTGTATTCACTGTGTAACCAGGAACCAGAGAGTGTGTGTGCATACTCTGTGTAACCAGAGAGTGTGTGTGTATTCTTTGTGTAACCAGAGTGTGTGTGTGTATTCACTGTGTTACCAGAGAGATTGTGTGTATTCACTTGTAACCAGAGAGTGTGTGTGTATTTGTTCTGTTCCCAGTCAATGTGTGTGCATACACTGTGTAACCAGAGTGTGTGTGTGCATACACTGTGTAACCAGAGAGTGTGTGTGCATACACTGTGTAACCAGAGAGTGTGTGAGCATACTCTGTGCAACCAGAGAGTATGTGTGCTTACACTGTGTAACCAGAGAGCGTGTGAACATACTCTGTGTAACCAGAGAGTGTGTGTGTATTCACTGTGTAACCAGAGAGTGTGTGTGTATTCACTGTGTAACCAGAGAGTGTGTGTTTATTCACTGTGTAACCAGAGAGTGTATGTGCATACTCTGCGTAACCAGAGAGTATGTGTGTATTCACTGTGTAACCAGAGTGTGTGTGTGTATTCACGGTGTAACAGAGAGTGTGTGTGTATTCACTGTGTAACCAGAAACCAGAGAGTGTGTGTGCATACTCTGTGTAACCAGAGAGTGTGTGTGTATTCTTTGTGTAACCAGAGTGTGTGTGTGTGTATCCACTGTGTAACCAGAGAGATTGTGTGTATTCACTGTGTAACCAGAGAGATTGTGTGTATTTGCTCTGTTCCCAGTCAATGTGTGTGCATACACTGTGTAACCAGAGAGTGTGTGTGCATACTCTGTGTAACCAGAGAGTGTGTGTGCATACTCTGTGTAACCAGAGAGTGTGTGTGCATACTCTGTGTAACCAGAGAGTGTGTGTGCATACACTGTGTAACCAGAGAGTGTGTGTGTATTCACTGTGTATCCAGAGAGTGTGTGTGCATACACTGTGTAACCAGAGAGTGTGTGTGTATTCACTGTGTAACCAGAGAATGTGTGTGCATACTCTGTGTAACCAGAGAGTGTGTGTGCATACACTGTGTAACCAGAGAGTGTGTGAGTGTACTCTGTGTAACCAGAGAGTCTGTGTGTATTCAATGTGTAACCAGAATGTGTGTTTATTCACTGTTAACCAGAAGCCAGAGAGTGTATGTGCATACTCTGTGTAACCAGAGAGTATGTGTGTATTCACTGTGTAACCAGAGTGTGTGTGTGTATTCACAGTGTAACCAGAGAGTGTGTGTGTATTCACTGTGTAACCAGAAACCAGAGAGTGTGTGTGCATACTCTGTGTAACCAGAGAGTGTGTGTGTATTCTTTGTGTAACCAGAGTGTGTGTGTGTATTCACTGTGTAACCAGAGAGATTGTGTGTATTCACTGTGTAACTAGAGAGTGTGTGTGTATTTGCTCTGTTCCCAGTCAATGTGTGTGCATACACTGTGTAACCAGAGAGTGTGTGTGCATACTCTGTGTAACCAGAGAGTGTGTGTGCATACTCTGTGTAACCAGAGAGTGTGTGTGCATTCTCTGTGTAACCAGAGAGTGTGTGTGCATACTCTGTGTAACCAGAGAGTGTGTGTGTATTCACTGTGTATCCAGAGAGTGTGTGTGTATTCACTGTGTAACCAGAGAGTGTGTGTGCATACTCTGTGTAACCAGAGACTGTGTGTGCATACACTGTGTAACCAGAGACTGTGTGTGCATACACTGTGTAACCGGAGAGTGTGTGTGTATTCGCTGTTTAACCAGAGAGTGTGTGTGCATACTCTGTGTAACCAGAGAGTGTGTGTGTATTCACTGTGTAACCAGAGAGTGTGTGTGCATACTCTGTGTAACCAGAGAGTGTGTGTGCATACACTGTGTAACCAGAGAGTGTGTGTGTATTCACTGTGTAACCAGAGAGTGTGTGTGCATACTCTGTGTAACCAGAGAGTGTGTGTGCGTACACTGTGTAACCAGAGAGTGTGTGTGTATTCATTGTGTAACCAGAGAGTGTGTTTGCATACACTGTGTAACCAGAGAGTGTGTGTGCATACTCTGTGTAACCAGAGAGTGTGTGTGTATTCACTGTGTAACCAGAGAGTGTGTGTGTATTCACTGTGTAACCAGAAACCAGAGAGTGTATGTGCATACTCTGTGTAACCATTGAGTATGTGTGTATTCACTGTGTAACCAGAATTTGTGTGTGTATTCACGTTGTAACCAGAGAGTGTGTGTGTATTCACTGTGTAACCAGAAACCAGAGAGTGTGTGTGCATACTCTGTGTAACCAGAGAGTGTGTTTGTATTCTTTGTGTAACCAGAGTGTGTGTGTGTATTCACTGTGTAACCAGAGAGATTGTGTGTATTCACTGTGTAACCAGAGAGTGTGTGTGTATTTGCTCTGTTCCCAGTCAATGTGTGTGCATACACTGTGTAACCAGAGAGTGTGTGTGTATTCGCTCTTTTCCCAGTCAGTGTGTGTGTATTCACGGTGTAACCAGAGAGTGTGTTTGTATTCACTGTGTAACCGGAAACCAGAGAGTTTGTGTGCATACTCTGTGTAACCAGAGAGTGTGTGTGTATTCACTGTGTAACCAGAGTGTGTGTGTGTATTCACTGTGTAACCAGAGAGTGTGTGTCTATTCACTGTGTAACCAGAGAGTGTGTGTGTATTTGCTCTGTTCCCAGTCAGTGTGTGTGTGTTCACTGTGTAACCGGAGATAGTGTCTGTATTCACAGTGTAACCTGAGAGTGTGTTTGTAGTTGCTCTGTTCCCAGTCAATGTGTGTTCCTACACTCTATAACCAGAGATATTGTCTGCATTCACTGTGTAACCAAAGAGTGTGTGTGTATTCGCTCTGTTCCCAGTCAGTGTGTGTGCATACACTGTGTAACCAGAGAGTGTGTGTGTATTTGCTCTGTTGCCAGTCAGTGTGTGTGCATACACTGTGTTCCCAGTCAGTGTGTGTGTATTTACTATATCCCAGTCAGTGTGTGTGTATTCACTGTGTTACCAGTCAGTGTGTGTATATTCACTGTGTTCCCAGTCAGTGTGTGTATTCAGTGTTCCCAGTCAGTGTGTGCGTATTCACTGTGTTCCCAGTCAGTGTGTGTGCACAAGTTGTGTAACCAGAGAGTGTGTGTATTTGCTCTGTTCCCAGTCAGTGTGTGTATTCACTGTGTTACCAGTCAGTGTGTGTGTATTCACTGTGTTCCCAGTCAGTGTGTGTATTCACTGTGTTCCCAGTCACTGTGTCTGGATTCACTATGTTCCCAGTCATTGTGTGTGGATTCACTGTGTTCCCAGTCTGTGTATGTGTCTTCACTGTGTTCCCAGTCAGTGTGTGTTTATTCACTGTGTTCTCAGTCAGTGTCTGTATACACTGTGTTCCCAGTCACTTTGTGTGCATTTACTGTGTTCCCAGTCACTGTATGTATTCACTGTGTTCCCAGTCAGTGTGTGTATAATCACTGTGTTCCCTGTCAGTGTGTGTGGATTCAGTGTTCCCAGTCTGTGTGTCTTCACTGTGTGCGCATTCACTGTGTACCCAGTCAGTGTGTGTATATTCACTGTGTTCCCAGTTAATATGTATGCATTCACTGTGTTCCTCGTCACTGTGTGTTTATTCACTGTGTTCCCAGTCAGTGTGTGTATAATCACTGTGTTCCCTGTCAGTGTGTGTGGATTCAGTGTTCCCAGTCTGTGTGTCTTCACTGTGTGCGCATTCACTGTGTACCCAGTCAGTGTGTGTATATTCACTGTGTTCCCAGTTAATATGTATGCATTCACTGTGTTCCTCGTCACTGTGTGTTTATTCACTGTGTTCCCAGTCAGTGTGTGTATTCACTGTGTTCCCAGTGTGTGTGTGTATTCACTGTGTTCCCAGTCAGTGTGTGTATTCACTGTGTTCCCAGTCAGTATATGTAGCGTATTCACCATTTTTCCAGTTCCTGCGGTTCTATTCACTGTGTTCCCAGTCAGTGTGTGTATTCACTGTGTTCCCAGTGTGTGTGTGTATTCACTGTGTTCCCAGTTAGTGTGTGTACTTACTGTGTTCCCAGTCAGTGTGTGTATATTCACTGCGTTTCCAGTCAATATGTATGCATTGACTTTGTTCCTCATCACTGTGTATTTATTCACTGTGTTTCCATTCACTGTGTGTGTATTCGCTGTGTTCCCAGTCAGTGTCTGTGTATTCTCTGTGCTCCCAGTCAGTGTGTGGGCATTCACTGTGTTCCCAGAAAGTGTGTGTGTGCATTCACTGTGTTCCCAGTCACTGTGTGTACGTTCACTGTGTTCCCAGTCAGTGTGTGTGGCGTATTCACCATTATTTCAGTTCCTGCGGTTCATTCACTGTGTTCCCAGTCACTGTGTGTATTCACTGTGTTCCCAGTCACTGTCTGTGTGTGTACTAAATGTGTTCACAGTCAGTGAGTGTGTATTCATCTTGTTCCCAGTCAGTGTGTGTGTATTCTCTGTGTTCCCAGTCAGTGTGTGTATTTACTTTGTTCCCAGCAACTGTGTGTATATTCACTATGTTCCTAGTCACCATGTATGTATTCACTGTGTTTCCAGTCACTGTGTTCCCAGTCACTGTGTGTATTCACTGTGTTCCAGTCACTTTGTGTGCATTTACTGTGTTCCCAGTCACTGTATGTATTCACTGTCTTCCCAGTCACCATGTATGTATTCACTGTGTTCCCAGTCAGTGGGTGTGTATTCACTGTGTTCCCATTCAGTGTGTGTGGCATATTCACCATTTTTCCAGTTCCTGCGGTTCTATTCACTGTGTTCCCAGTCACTGTGTGTATTTACTGTGTTCCCAGCATGTGTGTGTGTGAGTGTGTGTGTGTGTGTGTGTGTGTGTGTACTCAATGTGTTCACAGTCAGTGTATGTGTGTTCGCTGTGTTCCCAGTCAGTGTGTGAATTCACTGTGTTCCCAGTCAGTGGGTGTGTATTCATTGTGTTCTCAGGCAGTGTATGTGGCGTATTCACCAGGTGACTGTGTGTGTGTGCTCACTGTGGTCCCAGTCACTGTGTGTAATCACTATGTTACCAGCCACTGTGTGTGTATTCACCATGTTCCCAGCCACTGTGTGTGTCATCACTGTGTATTCAGACACTGTGTGTATTCACTGTGTTCCCTGTCACTGTGTGTATTCATGGAGTCATGGAGTTATACAGCACATAAACAGGCCCTTAGGCCCATCGTGTCCATGCCATCCATCAAGCACCTATCTATCCTCTTCCCATTTTCCAGCACTTAGCTGGAAACACGATATGCTATGGTGTTTCAAGTACTCACCTAAATGCTTCTTAAATATTGTGTGCGTTCCTGCCTCTCCCACCCCCTCAGGCAGTGATTTCCAGATTCCAGCCATCCTCTGGGTGAAAATTTTTTCCTCAAATCCCCTCTAAACCTCCTACCTCTTACTCTAAATCCATGCCCCCTGGTTATTGACACCTCCACTAAGGGGAAAAGTTTCTTCCTATCTACCCCATCTATGCCCATCATAATTTTGTATACCTCTATCAGGTCCCCCCTCAGCCTTCTCTGCTCTAAGGAAAACAACGCCAGCCTATCCAGTCTCTCTTCATAGCTGAAACCCTCCAGTCCAAGCAACATCCTGTTGAATCTCCTCTGCGCCCTCTCCAGTGCAATCACATTATTCCTATAGTAGCGACCAGAACTGCACAGTACTCCAGCTGTGGCCTAGCTAGTGTTTTATACAACTCCAACATAACCTCCCTGCTCTTATATTGCCTCGGCTAATAAGGTTAAGTATCCCATATGCCTTCTTAACAACCTTATCTACTGTGCTTCTGCCTGCAGGGATCTATGGGCATGTACACCAAGGTCGTTCTAATCCTCTGTACTTACTCGGGTCCTGTCATTCATTGTGCAATCCCTTGCCATGTTAGTCCTCCTAAAATAAATCACCTCACACTTTTCAGGATTAAATTCCATTTGCCACCGCTCTGCCCATCTTACCAGCCCATCTATATCATCCTGTAATCTAAGGCTTTCCTCCTCACTTTTTACAAAACCACCAATTTTCATGTCATCTGCGAACTTACTGATCATACCTCCTATATTCCTGTCTAAATCATTAATGTACACCACAAACAGCAAGGGTCCCAGCACCAATCCCTGCAGTACAGCACCCGTCACAAGCTTCCAATCACAAAAACAACCTTCAACCATTACCCTCTGCCTCCTGCCACTAAGCCAATTTTGGATCCAATTTTCCAAATTTCCCTGGATCCCATGGGCTCTTACCTTCCTGACCATTCTCCCATGCAGGACTGAAGTTCATGTAGACTACATCAACTGCACTACCCTCATCTACACAAGTAGTCACCTCCTCGAAAAATTCAAACAAATTTGTTAGACATGATCTTCTCCTGACAAAGGCATGCTGACTATCCCTGATTAATCGCTGCCTCTCCAAGTGGAGATTAATCCTGTCCCTCAGAATTTTTTCAATAGTTTCCTACCACTAATGTTATACTCACTGGCCAGTAATTACCTGGTTTATCCCTACTACCCTTCTTGAATAATGATACCATATTCATTGTCCTCCAGTCCTCTGGCACCTTTCCTGTGGCCAGAGAGGATTTGAAAATTAGTGTCAGAGCCCCTGCAAACTCCTCCCTTGCCTCACCTAACAGCCTGGGATACATCTCATCTGGGCCTGGGGATTTATCCACTTTTAACCCCACTAAAAACACTAATACCTCCTCCCTTTCAATGCTACTTTGTTCAAGTACATCATGGTCCCCCTCCCTGATTTCTACACCTACATCATCCTTCTCCATAGTGAACACAGATGAAAAGTAATCATTGAAAACCTCACCTACATCCTCTGGCTCCACGCACGGATTGCCACTTTGGTCCCTAATGGGCCCTACTCTTTCCCTGGTCATCCTCTTGCCGTTAATATATTGATAAAATGCCTTGGGATTTTCCTTTATCTTGCCTGCCAGTGTTTATTCATGCCCCATCTTCGATTTCCTAATTACTTTAAGTACCCCCCTATACTTTCTATATGCCTCTAGGGCTTCCGCTGTTTTCAGCCCTTTGTATCTGCCATAAGTTTCCTTTTTTTCCTTATCCAATCCTCTATATCCCTAGACATCCAGTGTTCCCTGGACTTGTTTGTCCTCCTCTTCACCTTTACGGGAACATGTTGGCCCTGAACTCTCTCTATTTCCTTTTTGAATGACCCCCACTGGTCTGATGTAGACTTTCCTACAAGCAGCTGCTCCCAGCTGACTTACGCCAGATCCTGTCTTATCATCTTGAAATCGGCCCTCCCCAATTCAGGGCCTTTACTTCCGGTCCATTTTTGTGCTCTTCCATAACTGCCTTATATCTTAGAGTTATGGTCACTATCCCTGAAATGCTCCCCCACTGACATTACTACCATTTGCCTGGCTTCATTCCCTAAGATTAGGTCAAGTACTGTCCCTTCTGTTGTAGGACTTTCTATGAGCTGGCTTAAAAAGCTCTCCTGGATGCACTTTAAGAATTCTGCCCCCTCTAAGCCTTTCACACTAAGATTACCCTAGGTAATTTTGGGAAAGTTAAAATCCCCTACTATTATTACCCTATTATTTTTACAGTTCTTTGAGATTTGCATACACATCTGCTCCTCTCCCTCCCCCTGACCTTTTGGAAGCCTAGAGTACACTCCCAGCAAAGTAATTGCCCCATTTTTGTTTTTACGTTTTACCCACATGGCCTCATTTGAGGATCCTTCTAAGATACCATCTCACCTTACTGCAGTAATTGACTCCTTGATCAATAGTCAATGCCAGCTGCTCTTTTGCACCTTCCCCACCCCAGCACCCTCCTGCCATCCCCGTCACGCCTGAAGATTCTATAACCTGGAATACTGAGCTGCTAGTCCTGCCCTTTCCTCAACCATGTCTCTGTGATAGCAACAGTATCATATTCCCATGTGTTAACCAATGCTCTCAAATCATCTGCCTTACTTGTACAACTCCTTGCATTAAAATAGATGCAATCCTACCTTGCATTATTCCCTTGTAGCTTAACAGGTCTATGTTTGCTCTGCCTTCCAGACTGACTTAGTTTCTCATCAATATTTGGCTGTGCATCACTCACTACTGTACCTTCACTCTGTATCCTATCCCCCCTGCCAAATTAGTTTAAACCCCACCCCCAACAGCACTCGCAAGCCTCACCGCAAGGATGTTGGTCCTGTTCCGGTTCAGGTGCAACCCATCCAACTTGTACAGGCCCCACCTTCACCAAAAACATACCCAGTGATCTAGGAAACTAAAGCCCTCCCTCCTGCACCTTCTCTTCAGCCATTCATTCGTCCTCTCGCTCCTCCTATTCCAATTCTTACTAGCATATGGCACAGGAAATAATCCAGAGGTTACAACCTTTGAGTTCTTGCTTTTTAATCTGCTACCTAACTCCCTAAATTCTTGTTGCAGGACCTCATCCCTCTTTCTACCTATGTTGTTGGTACCAATGTGAATTATGACCTCTGACTGTTCACCCTCCCCCTTCAGAACGCCCGGCAGCTGTTCTGTGACATCCTTGACCTGGCACCAGGGAGGCAACACACCATCCTGGAGTCACGTCTATGGCTGCAGAAGCACCTGTCTGCACCCCTCACTATTGAGTCTCCTATCACTATTGCTCTTGCGCTCTTACTCATCCCCCCTTGTGCAGCTGAGCCACCCACAATGCCGTGAACTTGGCTCTGGCTGCACTCTCCAGAGGAACCTTCACCCTCACCATTTTCCAACACAGAAAAACGGTTCATGAGTGAGATACACTCTGGGGCTTTCCTGACTACCTGCCTGCCTCCCCTCTTCTGACTGGCGGTCACCCATTCCCTCTCTGGCTGCACATCCTTCAGCTGCGGAGGGACCACAGCTAAAAACGTGCTATCCACGTAACCCTCAGCCTCGCGGCTGCACCGCTGTGTCTCCAGCTAACGCACAAGCTCAAAATCCTGTTGCTCAAACTGGTCAAGCCGGTGGCACTTGCTGCACATGTGGTCATCCAGACTGCAAACAGTGTCTGAGTATCCCCACATGCCTCGGGTCGTACAACACACGGGACTGAGCTCCCTTGTCATACTTTCTGTTTGTTTTAATTAAAAGACTATTTCCTCAATTTAAGCCAAGTACAAAACTATTTAATTTTTCCAAAAAAAAAACAAATGCTGAGACTCTTGCCTTCTTTAATGTTGCTTTAAAGTGGAAAATAAAACAACTTACCCACAACCTACCAATTAGCTCTCTGCCTTGTCCAGAGATCACAAATTTCGAATTCTAGCACCGTGTTTGGGTGAGAAACAGCTCCCTCACAGGTAAACTCCGTTCGTTATACAGCCGCTCCACTCCCTCACAGGTAAACTCCGTTCTTCATACAGCCGCTCCACTCCCTCACAGGTAAACTCCGTTCGTTATACAGCCGCTCCACTCCCTCACAGGTAAACTCCGTTCTTCATACAGCCGCTCCACTCCCTCACAGGTAAACTCTGTTCATTATACAGCCGCTCCACTCCCTCACAGGTAAACTCCGTTCATTATACAGCCGCTCCACTCCCTCACAGGTAAACTCCGTTCATTATACAGCCGCTCCACTCCCTCACAGGTAAACTCCGTTCTTCATACAGCCGCTCCACTCCCTCACAGGTAAACTCCGTTCTTCATACAGCCGCTCCACTCCCTCACAGGTAAACTCTGTTCATTATACAGCCGCTCCACTCCCTCACAGGTAAAGTCTGTTCATTATACAGCCGCTCCACTCCCTCACAGGTAAACTCCGTTCATTATACAGCCGCTCCACTCCCTCACAGGTAAACTCCGTTCATTATACAGCCGCTCCACTCCCTCACAGGTAAACTCCGTTGTTCATACAGCCGCTCCACTCCCTCACAGGTAAACTGTGTTCTTTATACAGCCGTTCCACTCCCTCACAGGTAAACTCCGTTCATTATACAGCCGCTCCACTCCCTCACAGGTAAACTCCGTTCATTATACAGCCGCTCCGCTCCCTCACAGGTAAACTCCGTTCATTATACAGCCGCTCTGCTCCCTCACAGGTAAACTCCGTTCATTATACAGCCGCACTGCTCCCTCACAGGTAAACTCCGTTCGTTATACAGCCGCTCCACTCCCTCACAGGTAAACTCCTTTCATTATACAGCCGCTCTACTCCCTCACAGGTAAACTCCGTTCTTCATACAGCCGCTCCACTCCCTCACAGGTAAACCCCATTCATTATACAGCCGCTCCACTCCCTCACAGGTAAACTCCGTTCATTATACAGCCGCTCCACTCCCTCACAGGTAAACTCCGTTCATTATACAGCCGCTCCACTCCCTCACAGGTAAACTCCGTTGTTCATACAGCCGCTCCACTCCCTCACAGGTAAACTCCGTTCATTATACAGCCTCTCCGCTCCCTCACAGGTAAACTCCGTTCATTATACAGCCGCTCCACTCCCTCACAGGTAAACTCCGTTCATTATACAGCCGCTCCACTCCCTCACAGGTAAACTCCGTTCATTATACAGCCGCTCCACTCCCTCACAGGTAAACTGTGTTTTTTATACAGCTGTTCCACTCCCTCACAGGTAAACTCCGTTCATTATACAGCCGCTCCACTCCCTCACAGGTAAACTCCATTCATTATTCAGCCGCTCCACTCCCTCACAGGTAAACTCCGTTCATTATATAGCCGCTCTACTCCCTCAAAGGTAACTCTCAATCTTCATACATCCGCCCCACTCCCTCACAGGTAAATTCCGTTCACTATACAGCTGCTCCGCTCCCTCACAGGTAAACTCAGCTCTATATACAGCCGCACCACTCCCTCACAGGTAAACTCCGTTCATTATACAGCCGCTCTACTCCGTCACAGGTAAACTCTGTTCTTCATACAGCCGCTCCACTCCCTCACAGGTAAACTCCGTTCATTATACAGCCGCTCTACTCCCTCACAGGTAAACTCCGTTCTTCATACAGCCGCTCCACTCCCCCACAGGTAAACTCCATTCATTATACAGCCGCTCCACTTCCTCACAGGTAAACTCCGTTCTTCATACAGCCGCTCCACTCCCTCACAGGTAAACTCCGTTCATTATACAGCCGCTCCACTTCCTCACAGGTAAACTCCGTTGTTCATACAGCCGCTCCACTCCCTCACAGGTAAACTGTGTTCGTTATACAGCCGTTCCACTCCCTCACAGGTAAACTCCGTTCATTATACAGCCGCTCCACTCCCTCACAGGTAACTCCCAATCTTCATACATCTGCCCCACTCCCTCACAGGTAAACTCCGTTCATTATACAGCCGCTCCACTCCCTCACAGGTAACCCCCACTCTTCATATAGCCCCTCCACTCCCTCACAGGTAAACTCCACTCTTTATATAGCCGCTCCACTCCCTCACAGGTAAACTCTGTTCAGTATACAGCTGCTCCACTCCCTCACAGGTAAACTCCGTTCATTATACAGCTGCTCTGCTCCCTCACGGGTAAACTCCGTTCTTTATACAGTCTCTCCGCTCCCTCACAGGTAAACTCCGTTCATTATACAGCCGCTCCACTCCCTCACAGGTAAACTCCATTCATTATACAGCCTCTCCGCTCACTCACAGGAAAACCCCGTTCTTTATACAGCCTGTCCGCTCCCTCACAGGAAAACTCCATTCATTATACAGCCTCTCCGCTCACTCACAGGAAAACCCCGTTCTTTATACAGCCTGTCCGCTCCCTCACAGGAAAACTCCGTCCTTTATACAGCCGCTCCACTCCCTCACAGGTAAACTCCGTTCGTTATACAGCCGCTCCACTCCCTCACAGGTAAACTCCGTTCATTATACAGCCGCTCCACTCCCTCACAGGTAAACTCCGCTCTTTATACAGCCTCTCCGCTCCCTCACAGGTAAACTCCGTTCATTATACAGCTGTTCCACTTCCTCACAGGTAAACTCCGCTCTTTATGCAGTCGCTCCGCTCCCTCACAGGTAAACTCCACTCTTTATACAGCCGCTCCACTCCCTCACAGGTAAACTCCGTTCACTATACAGCTGCTCCACTCCCTCACAGGTAAACTCAGCTCTATATACAGCCGCTCCACTCCCTCACAGGTAAACTCCGCTTTTTATACAGCCGCTCTGCTCCCTCACAGGTAAACTCCATTCTTTATACAGCCGCTCTACTCCCTCACAGGTAAACTCAGCTCTATATACAGCCGCTATGCTTCCTCACAGGTAAACTCCGTTCATTATACAGCCGCTCCACTCCCTCACAGGTAACTCCCAATCTTCATACATCTGCCCCACTCCCTCACAGGTAAACTCCGTTCATTATACAGCCGCTCCACTCCCTCACAGGTAACCCCCACTCTTCATATAGCCCCTCCACTCCCTCACAGGTAAACTCCACTCTTTATATAGCCGCTCCACTCCCTCACAGGTAAACTCTGTTCAGTATACAGCTGCTCCACTCCCTCACAGGTAAACTCCGTTCATTATACAGCTGCTCTGCTCCCTCACGGGTAAACTCCGTTCTTTATACAGTCTCTCCGCTCCCTCACAGGTAAACTCCGTTCATTATACAGCCGCACCACTCCCTCACAGGTAAACTCCATTCATTATACAGCCTCTCCGCTCACTCACAGGAAAACCCCGTTCTTTATACAGCCTGTCCGCTCCCTCACAGGAAAACTCCATTCATTATACAGCCTCTCCGCTCACTCACAGGAAAACCCCGTTCTTTATACAGCCTGTCCGCTCCCTCACAGGAAAACTCCGTCCTTTATACAGCCGCTCCACTCCCTCACAGGTAAACTCCGTTCATTATACAGCCGCTCCACTCCCTCACAGGTAAACTCCGTTCATTATACAGCCGCTCCACTCCCTCACAGGTAAACTCCGCTCTTTATACAGCCTCTCCGCTCCCTCACAGGTAAACTCCGTTCATTATACAGCTGTTCCACTTCCTCACAGGTAAACTCCGCTCTTTATGCAGTCGCTCCGCTCCCTCACAGGTAAACTCCACTCTTTATACAGCCGCTCCACTCCCTCACAGGTAAACTCCGTTCACTATACAGCTGCTCCACTCCCTCACAGGTAAACTCAGCTCTATATACAGCCGCTCCACTCCCTCACAGGTAAACTCCGCTTTTTATACAGCCGCTCTGCTCCCTCACAGGTAAACTCCGTTCTTTATACAGCCGCTCTACTCCCTCACAGGTAAACTCAGCTCTATATACAGCCGCTATGCTTCCTCACAGGTAAACTCCGTTCATTTACAGCCGCTCCACTCCCTCACAGGTAAACTCCGTTCATTATACAGCCGCTCTGCTCCCTCACAGGTAACCCCCACTCTTCATGCAGCTGCTCTGGTCCCTCACAGGTAACCTCCACTCTTCATACAGCTGCTCTGCTCCCACACAGGTAACCCCCACTCTTAATACAGCTGCTCTGCTCCCTCACAGGTAACCTCCACTCTTCATACAGCCGCTCTGCTCCCTCACAGGTAACCTCCACTCTTCATAGAGCCGCTCTGCTCCCTCACAGGTAACCGCCACTCTTCAAATAGCCGCTCTACTCCCTCACAGGTAACCTCCACTCTTCATACAGCCGCTCTGCTCCCTCACAGGTAACCTCCACTCTTCATACAGCCGCTCTGCTCCCTCGCAGGTTATCTCCACTCTTCATACAGCCGCTCTGCTCCCTCACAGGTAACCCCCAGTCTTCAAACAGCCGCTCCGCTCCCTCACAGGTAAACTTAAGTGTTTATACAGCCGCTCCGCTCCCTCACAGGTAACCTCCACTCTTCAAACAACTGCTCTGCTCCCTCACAGGTAACCCCCAGTCTTCAAACAGCCGCTCTGCTCCCTCACAGGTAACCTCCACTCTTCATACAGCTGCTCTGCTCCGTCAGAGGTAACCCCCAGTCTTCAATCCGCCGCTCTGCTCCCTCACAGGTAATCTCCACTCTTCATACAGCCGCTCTGCTCCCTCACAGGTTAACTCCACTCTTCATACAGCCGCTCTGCTCCCTCACAGGTAACCTCCACTCTTCATACAGCCGCTCTACTCCCTCACAGGTAACCTCCACTCTTCATACAGCCGCTCTACTCCCTCACAGGTAACCTCCACTCTTCAAACAGCAGCTCTGCTCCCTCACAGGTAACCCCCACTCTTCATACAGCTGCTCTGCTCCCTCACAGGTAACCTCCACTCTTCATACAGCCGCTCTGCTCCCTCACAGGTAACCCCCACTCTTCATACAGCCGCTCTGCTCCCTCACAGGTAACCCCCAGTCTTCAAACAGCCGCTCTGCTCCCTCACAGGTATCCCCCAGTCTTCATACAGTCGCTCTGCTCCCTCACAGGTAAACTCCACTCTTCAAACAGCCACTCTGCTCCCTCACAGGTAACCCCCAATCTTCATACAGCTGCTCTGCTCCCTCACAGGTAACCCCCACTCTTCATACAGCTGCTCTGCTCCCTCACAGGTTACCTCCACTCTTCATACAGCTGCTCTGCTCCCTCACAGGTATCCTCCAATCTTCATACAGCCGCTCTGCTCCCTCACAGGTAACCCCCACTCTTCATGCAGCTGCTCTGGTCCCTCACAGGTAACCTCCACTCTTCATACAGCTGCTCTGCTCCCTCACAGGTAACCCCCACTCTTCATACAGCCGCTCTGCTCCCTCAAAGCTAACCTCCACTCTTCATACAGCCGCTCTGCTCCCTCACAGGTAACCTCCACACTTCATACAGCCGATCTGCTCTCTCACAGCTAAACTCCGCTCTTCATACAGCTGCTATGCTTCCTCAGAGGAATCTCCTGTATTTATACAGCCACTCGGCACTCTCACAGGTAAGCTCCACACTTTATACAGCTGCTCTGCTCCCTCACAGGTAAACCCCACTCTTCATATAGCCGCTCTGCTCCCTCACAGGTAACTCCCAGTCTTCAAACCGCCGCTCTGCTCCCTCACAGGTAACCCCACTCTTCATACAGCCACTCTGCTCCCTCACAAGTAACCTCCACTCTTAATACAGCCGCTCTGCTCCCTCAAATGTAATCTCCACTCTTCATACAGCCGTTCTGCTCCCTCACAGGTAACTCCCACTCTTCAAACAGCCGCTCTGCTCCCTCACAGGTAACCCCCACACTTCATACAGCTGCTCTGCTCCCTTACAGGTAACCTCCACTCTTCATACAGCTGCTCTGCTCCCTCACAGGTAACCCCCACTCTTCATACAGCCGCTCTGCTCCCTCACAGGTAACCCCCATTCTTCATGCAGCTGCTCTGGTCCCTCACAGGTAACCTCCACTCTTCATACAGCTGCTCTGCTCCCACACAGGTAACCCCCACTCTTCATACAGGCGCTCTGCTCCCTCACAGGTAACCTCCACTCTTCATACAGCCGCTCTGCTCCCTCACAGGTAACCGCCACTCTTCAAACAGCCGCTCAACTCCCTCACAGGTAACCGCCACTCTTCAAACAGCTGCTCTACTCCCTCACAGGTAACCTCCACTCTTCATGCAGCTGCTCTGCTCCCTCACAGGTAACCTCCACTGTTCATACAGCCACTCTGCTCCCTCACAGGTAACCTCCACTCTTCATACAGCCGCTCTGCTCCCTCACTGGTAAACTCCACTCTTCATACAGCCGCTCTGCTCCCTCACAGGTAAACCCCAGTCTTCAAACAGCCGCTCTGCTCCCTCACAGGTAAACCTAAGTGTTTATACAGCCGCTCCGCTCCCTCACAGGTAACCTCCACTCTTCAAACAGCCGCTCTGCTCCCTCACAGTTTACCCCCACTCTTCATACAACTGCTCTGCTCCCTCACAGGTATCCCCCAGTCTTCATACAACTGCTCTGCTCCCTCAGAGGCAACCCCCAGTCTTCAAACAGCCGCTCTGCTCCCTCACAGGTAACCTCCACTCTTCATACAGCTGCTCTGCTCCCTCAGAGGTAACCCCCAGTCTTCAAACCGCCGCTCTGCTCCCTCACAGGTAATCTTCACTCTTCATACAGCCGCTCTGCTCCCTCACAGGTTACCTCCACTCTTCAAACCGCCGCTCTGCTCCCTCACAGGTAACCGCCACTCTTCAAATAGCCGCTCTACTCCCTCACAGGTGACCCCCACTCTTCATACAGCCGCTCTGCTCCCTCACAGGTAACCGCCACGCTTCAAACAGCCGCTCTATTCCCTCACAGGTAACCTCCACTCTTCATGCAGCTGCTCTGCTCCCTCACAGGTAACCCCCACACTTCATACAGCTGTTCTGCTCCCTCAGAGATAATCTGCACTCTTCATACAGCCGCTCTGCTCCCTCACAGGTAATCCCTACTCTTAATACAGCCGCTCTGCTCCCTCACAGGTAACCTCCACTCTTCATACAGCCTCTCTGCTCCCTCACAGGTAACCTCCACTCTTCATACAGCCGCTCTGCTCCCTCACAGGTTACCTCCACTCTTCATACAGCCGCTCTGCTCCCTCACAGGTAACCCCCAGTCTTCAAACAGCCGCTCTGCTCCCTCACAGGTACACTTAAGTGTTTATACAGCCGCTCCGCTCCCTCACAAGTATCCTCCACTCTTCAAACAACTGCTCTGCTCCCTCAAAGGTAACCCCCAGTCTTCAAACAGCCGCTCTGCTCCCTCACAGGTAACCTCCACTCTTCATACAGCTGCTCTGCTCCCTCAGATGTAACCCCCAGTCTTCAATCCGCCGCTCTGCTCCCTCACAGGTAATCTCCACTCTTCATACAGCCGCTCTGCTCCCTCACAGGTTAACTCCACTCTTCATACAGCCGCTCTGCTCCCTCACAGGTAACCTCCACTCTTCATACAGCCGCTCTACTCCCTCACAGGTAACCTCCACTCTTCATACAGCCGCTCTGCTCCCTCGCAGGTAACCTCCACTCTTCAAACAGCAGCTCTGCTCCCTCACAGGTAACCCCCACTCTTCATACAGCTGCTCTGCTCCCTCACAGGTAACCTCCACTCTTCATACAGCCGCTCTGCTCCCTCACAGATATCCCCCACTCTTCATACAGCCGCTCTGTTCCCTCACAGGTAACCCCCAGTCTTCAAACAGCCGCTCTGCTCCCTCACAGGTATCCCCCAGTCTTCATACAGTTGCTCTGCTTCCTCACAGGTAAACTCCACTCTTCAAACAGTCACTCTGCTCCCTCACAGGTAACCCCCAATCTTCATAGAGCTGCTCTGCTCCCTCACAGTTATCCTCCACTCTTCATACAGCCGCTCTGCTCCCTCACAGGTAACCGCCACGCTTCAAACAGCCGCTCTATTCCCTCACAGGTAACCTCCACTCTTCATGCAGCTGCTCTGCTCCCTCACAGGTAACCCCCACACTTCATACAGCTGTTCTGCTCCCTCAGAGATAATCTGCACTCTTCATACAGCCGCTCTGCTCCCTCACAGGTAATCCCTACTCTTAATACAGCCGCTCTGCTCCCTCACAGGTAACCTCCACTCTTCATACAGCCTCTCTGCTCCCTCACAGGTAACCTCCACTCTTCATACAGCCGCTCTGCTCCCTCACAGGTTACCTCCACTCTTCATACAGCCGCTCTGCTCCCTCACAGGTAACCCCCAGTCTTCAAACAGCCGCTCTGCTCCCTCACAGGTACACTTAAGTGTTTATACAGCCGCTCCGCTCCCTCACAAGTATCCTCCACTCTTCAAACAACTGCTCTGCTCCCTCACAGGTAACCCCCAGTCTTCATACAGTTGCTCTGCTTCCTCACAGGTAAACTCCACTCTTCAAACAGTCACTCTGCTCCCTCACAGGTAACCCCCAATCTTCATAGAGCTGCTCTGCTCCCTCACAGGTATCCTCCACTCTTCATACAGCCGCTCTGCTCCCTCACAGGTAACCCACACTCTTCATGCAGCTGCTCTGGTCCCTCACAGGTAACCTCCACTCTTCATACAGCTGCTCTGCTCCCTCACAGGTAACCCCCACTCTTCATACAGCCGCTCTGCTCCCTCACAGGTAACCTCCACTCTTCATACAGCTGCTCTGCTCCCACACAGGTAACCCCTACTCTTAATACAGCTGCTCTGCTCCCTCACAGGTAACCTCCACTCTTCATACAGCCGCTCTGCTCCCTCACAGGTAACCTCCACTCTTCATAGAGCCTCTCTGCTCCCTCACAGGTAACCGCCACTCTTCAAATAGCCGCTCTACTCCCTCACAGGTGACCCCCACTTTTCATACAGCCGCTCTGCTCCGTCACAGGTAACCGCCACCCTTCAAACAGCCGCTCTACTCCCTCAAAGGTAACCTCCACTCTTCATGCAGCTGCTCTGCTCCCTCACAGGTAACCCCCACACTTCATACAGCTGCTCTGCTCCCTCACAGGTAACCTGCACTCTTCATACAGCTGTTCTGCTCCCTCAGAGATAATCTGCACTCTTAATACAGCCGCTCTGCTCCCTCACAGGTAATCCCTACTCTTCATACAGCCGCTCTGCTCCCTCACAGGTACCCTCCACTCTTCATACAGCCGCTCTGCTCCCTCACAGGTAACCTCCACTCTTCATACAGCCGCTCTGCTCCCTCGCAGGTTACCTCCACTCTTCATACAGCCGCTCTGCTCCCTCACAGGTAACCCCCAGTCTTCAAACAGCCACTCTGCTCCCTCACAGGTAAAGTTAAGTGTTTATACAGCCGCTCCGCTCCCTCACAGGTAACCTCCACTCTTCAAACAACTGCTCTGCTCCCTCACAGGTAACCCCCAGTCTTCAAACAGCCGCTCTGCTCCCTCACAGGTAACCTCCACTCTTCATACAGCTGCTCTGCTCCGTCAGAGGTAACCCCCAGTCTTCAATCCGCCGCTCTGCTCCCTCACAGGTAATCTCCACTCTTCATACAGCCGCTCTGCTCCCGCACAGGTTAACTCCACTCTTCATACAGCCGCTCTGCTCCCTCACAGGTAACCTCCACTCTTCATACAGCCGCTCTGCTCCCTCACAGGTAACCTCCACTCTTCATACAGCCGCTCTACTCCCTCACAGGTAACCTCCACTCTTCAAACAGCAGCTCTGCTCCCTCACAGGTAACCCCCACTCTTCATACAGCTGCTCTGCTCCCTCACAGGTAACCTCCACTCTTCATACAGCCGCTCTGCTCCCTCACAGGTAACCCCCACTCTTCATACAGCCGCTCTGCTCCCTCACAGGTAACCCCCAGTCTTCAAACAGCCGCTCTGCTCCCTCACAGGTATCCCCCAGTCTTCATACAGTCGCTCTGCTTCCACACAGGTAAATTCCACTCTTCAAACAGCCACTCTGCTCCCTTACAGGTAACCCTCAATCTTCATACAGCTGCTCTGCTCCCTCACAGGTAACCCCCACTCTTCATACAGCTGCTCTGCTCCCTCACAGGTTACCTCCACTCTTCATACAGCTGCTCTGCTCACTCACAGGTATCCTCCAATCTTCATACAGCCGCTCTGCTCCCTCACAGGTAACCCCCACTCTTCATGCAGCTGCTCTGGTCCCTCACAGGTAACCTCCACTCTTCATACAGCTGCTCTGCTCCCTCACAGGTAACCCCCACTCTTCATACAGCCGCTCTGCTCCCTCAAAGGTAACCTCCACTCTTCATATAGCCGCTCTGCTCCCTCACAGGTAACCTCCTCACTTCATACAGCCGATCTGCTCTCTCACAGCTAAACTCCGCTCTTCATACAGCTGCTATGCTTCCTCACAGGAATCTCCTGTATTTATACAGCCACTCGGCACTCTCACAGGTAAGCTCCACACTTTATACAGCTGCTCTGCTCCCTCACATGTAACCGTTGTTCTTTATTCAGCTGCTCTGCTCCCTCACAGGTAAACCCCACTCTTCATATAGCCGCTCTGCTCCCTCACAGGTAACTCCCAGTCTTCAAACCGCCGCTCTGCTCCCTCACAGGTAACCCCACTCTTCATACAGCCACTCTGCTCCCTCACAAGTAACCTCCACTCTTAATACAGCCGCTCTGCTCCCTCAAATGTAATCTCCACTCTTCATACAGCCGTTCTGCTTCCTCACAGGTAACTCCCACTCTTCAAACAGCCGCTCTGCTCCCTCACAGGTAACCCCCACACTTCATACAGCTGCTCTGCTCCCTTACAGGTAACCTCCACTCTTCATACAGCTGCTCTGCTTCCTCACAGGTAACCCCCACTCTTCATACAGCCGCTCTGCTCCCTCACAGGTAACCCCCACTCTTCATGCAGCTGCTCTGGTCCCTCACAGGTAACCTCCACTCTTCATACAGCTGCTCTGCTCCGTCACAGGTAACCCCCACTCTTCAAACCGCCGCTCTGCTCCCTCACAGGTAACCTCCACTCTTCATAGAGCCTCTCTGCTCCCTCACAGGTAACCGCCACTCTTCAAATAGCCGCTCTACTCCCTCACAGGTGACCCCCACTTTTCATACAGCCGCTCTGCTCCCTCACAGGTAACCGCCACTCTTCAAACAGCCGCTCTACTCCCTCACAGGTAACCTCCACTCTTCATGCAGCTGCTCTGCTCCCTCACAGGTAACCCCCACACTTCATACAGCTGCTCTGCTCCCTCACAGGTAACCTGCACTCTTCATACAGCTGTTCTGCTCCCTCAGAGATAATCTGCACTCTTAATACAGCCGCTCTGCTCCCTCACAGGTAATCCCTACTCTTCATACAGCCGCTCTGCTCCCTCACAGGTAACCTCCACTCTTCATACAGCCGCTCTGCTCCCTCACAGGTAACCTCCACTCTTCATACAGCCGCTCTGCTCCCTCGCAGGTTACCTCCACTCTTCATACAGCCGCTCTGCTCCCTCACAGGTAACCCCCAGTCTTCAAACAGCCGCTCTGCTCCCTCACAGGTAAAGTTAAGTGTTTATACAGCCGCTCCGCTCCCTCACAGGTAACCTCCACTCTTCAAACAACTGCTCTGCTCCCTCACAGGTAACCCCCAGTCTTCAAACAGCCGCTCTGCTCCCTCACAGGTAACCTCCACTCTTCATACAACTGCTCTGCTCCGTCAGAGGTAACCCCCAGTCTTCAATCCGCCGCTCTGCTCCCTCACAGGTAATCTCCACTCTTCATACAGCCGCTCTGCTCCCGCACAGGTTAACTCCACTATTCATATAGCCGCTCTGCTCCCTCACAGGTAACCTCCACTCTTCATACAGCCGCTCTACTCCCTCACAGGTAACCTCCACTCTTCATACAGCCGCTCTACTCCCTCACAGGTAACCTCCACTCTTCAAACAGCAGCTCTGCTCCCTCACAGGTAACCCCCACTCTTCATACAGCTGCTCTGCTCCCTCACAGGTAACCTCCACTCTTCATGCAGCCGCTCTGCTCCCTCACAGGTAACCCCCACTCTTCATACAGCCGCTCTGCTCCCTCACAGGTAACCCCCAGTCTTCAAACAGCCGCTCTGCTCCCTCACAGGTATCCCCCAGTCTTCATACAGTCGCTCTGCTTCCACACAGGTATATTCCACTCTTCAAACAGCCACTCTGCTCCCTTACAGGTAACCCCCAATCTTCATACAGCTGCTCTGCTCCCTCACAGAAAACCCCCACTCTTCATACAGCTGCTCTGCTCCCTCACAGGTTACCTCCACTCTTCATACAGCTGCTCTGCTCCCTCACAGGTATCCTCCAATCTTCATACAGCCGCTCTGCTCCCTCACAGGTAACCCCCACTCTTCATGCAGCTGCTCTGGTCCCTCACAGGTAACCTCCACTCTTCATACAGCTGCTCTGCTCCCTCACAGGTAACCCCCACTCTTCATACAGCCGCTCTGCTCCCTCAAAGGTAACCTCCACTCTTCATACAGCCGCTCTGCTCCCTCACAGGTAACCTCCACACTTCATACAGCCGATCTGCTCTCTCACAGCTAAACTCCGCTCTTCATACAGCTGCTATGCTTCCTCACAGGAATCTCCTGTATTTATACAGCCACTCGGCACTCTCACAGGTAAGCTCCACACTTTATACAGCTGCTCTGCTCCCTCACAGGTAAACGTTGTTCTTTATTCAGCTGCTCTGCTCCCTCACAGGTAAACCCCACTCTTCATATAGCCGCTCTGCTCCCTCACAGGTAACTCCCAGTCTTCAAACCGCCGCTCTGCTCCCACACAGGTAACCCCACTCTTCATACAGCCACTCTGCTCCCTCACAAGTAACCTCCACTCTTAATACAGCCGCTCTGCTCCCTCAAATGTAATCTCCACTCTTCATACAGCCGTTCTGCTCCCTCACAGGTAACTCCCACTCTTCAAACAGCCGCTCTGCTCCCTCACAGGTAACCCCCACACTTCATACAGCTGCTCTGCTCCCTTACAGGTAACCTCCACTCTTCATACAGCTGCTCTGCTTCCTCACAGGTAACCCCTACTCTTCATACAGCCGCTCTGCTCCCTCACAGGTAACCCCCACTCTTCATGCAGCTGCTCTGGTCCCTCAAAGGTAACCTCCACTCTTCATACAGCTGCTCTGCTCCGTCACAGGTAACCCCCACTCTTCATACAGGCGCTCTGCTCCCTCACAGGTAACCTCCAATCTTCATACAGCCGCTCTGCTCCCTCACAGGTAACCGCCACTCTTCAAACAGCCGCTCAACTCCCTCACAGGTAACCGCCACTCTTCAAACAGCTGCTCTACTCCCTCACAGGTAACCTCCACTCTTCATGCAGCTGCTCTGCTCCCTGACAGGTAACCTCCACTCTTCATACAGCCACTCTGCTCCCTCACAGGTAACCTCCACTCTTCATACAGCCGCTCTGCTCCCTCACAGGTAAACTCCACTCTTCATACAGCCGCTCTGCTCCCTCACAGGTAAACCCCAGTCTTCAAACAGCCGCTCTGCTCCCTCACAGGTAAACCTAAGTGTTTATACAGCCGCTCCGCTCCCTCACAGGTAACCTCCACTCTTCAAACAGCCGCTCTGCTCCCTCACAGTTTACCCCCACTCTTCATACAACTGCTCTGCTCCCTCACAGGTAACCCCCAGTCTTCAAACAGCCGCTCTGCTCCCTCACAGGTAACCTCCACTCTTCATACAACTGCTCTGCTCCCTCAGAGGCAACCCCCAGTCTTCAAACAGCCGCTCTGCTCCCTCACAGGTAACCTCCACTCTTCATACAGCTGCTCTGCTCCCTCAGAGGTAACCCCCAGTCTTCAAACCGCCGCTCTGCTCCCTCACAGGTAATCTTCACTCTTCATACAGCCGCTCTGCTCCCTCACAGGTTACCTCCACTCTTCAAACCGCCGCTCTGCTCCCTCACAGGTTACCTCCACTCTTCATACAGCCGCTCTACTCCCTCACAGGTAACCTCCACTCTTCATACAGCCGCTCTGCTCCCTCATAGGTAACCTCCGCTCTTCAAAAAGCAGCTCTGCTCCCTCACAGGTAACCCTCACTCTTCATACAGCCGCTCTGCTCCCTCACAGGTAACCCCCAGTCTTCAAACAGCCGCTCTGCTCCCTCACAGGTATCCCCCAGTCTTCATACAGTCGCTCTGCTCCCCCACAGGTGAACTCCACTCTTCAAACAGCTGCTCTGCTCCCTCACAGGTAACCCCCAATCTTCATACAGCTGCTCTGCTCCCTCACAGGTAACTCCCACTCTTCATACAGCTGCTCTGCTCCCTCACAGGTTACCTCCACTCTTCATACAGCTGCTCTGCTCCCTTACAGGTAACCTCCACTCTTCATACAGCCGCTCTGCTCCCTCACAGGTAACCTCCACTCTTCATAGAGGCGCTCTGCTCCCTCACAGGTAACCGCCACTCTTCAAATAGCCGCTCTACTCCCTCACAGGTGACCCCCACTCTTCATACAGCCGCTCTGCTCCCTCACAGGTAACCGCCACGCTTCAAACAGCCGCACTACTCCCTCACAGGTAACCTCCACTCTTCATGCAGCTGCTCTGCTCCCTCACAGGTAACCCCCACACTTCATACAGCTGTTCTGCTCCCTCAGAGATAATCTGCACTCTTCATACAGCCGCTCTGCTCCCTCACAGGTAACCTCCACTCTTCATACAGCCTCTCTGCTCCCTCACAGGTAACCTCCACTCTTCATACAGCCGCTCTGCTCCCTCACAGGTTACCTCCACTCTTCATACAGCCGCTCTGCTCCCTCACAGGTAACCCCCAGTCTTCAAACAGCCGCTCTGCTCCCTCACAGGTACACTTAAGTGTTTATACAGCCGCTCCGCTCCCTCACAGGTATCCTCCACTCTTCAAACAACTGCTCTGCTCCCTCACAGGTAACCCCCAGTCTTCAAACAGCCGCTCTGCTCCCTCACAGGTAACCTCCACTCTTCATACAGCTGCTCTGCTCCCTCAGAGGTAACCCCCAGTCTTCAATCCGCCGCTCTGCTCCCTCTCAGGTAACCCCCAGTCTTCAAACAGCCGCTCTGCTCCCTCACAGGTAACCTCCACTCTTCATACAGCTGCTCTGCTCCCTCAGAGGTAACCCCCAGTCTTCAATCCGCCGCTCTGCTCCCTCACAGGTAATCTCCACTCTTCATACAGCCGCTCTGCTCCCTCACAGGTTAACTCCACTCTTCATACAGCCGCTCTGCTCCCTCACAGGTAACCTCCACTCTTCATACAGCCGCTCTACTCCCTCACAGGTAACCTCCACTCTTCATACAGCCGCTCTACTCCCTCACAGGTAACCTCCACTCTTCAAACAGCAGCTCTGCTCCCTCACAGGTAACCCCCACTCTTCATACAGCTGCTCTGCTCCCTCACAGGTAACCTCCACTCTTCATACAGCCGCTCTGCTCCCTCACAGGTAACCCCCACTCTTCATACAGCCGCTCTGCTCCCTCACAGGTAACCCCCAGTCTTCAAACAGCCGCTCTGCTCCCTCACAGGTATCCCCCAGTCTTCATACAGTCGCTCTGCTCCCTCACAGGTAAACTCCACTCTTCAAACAGCCACTCTGCTCCCTCACAGGTAACCCCCAGTCTTCATACAGCTGCTCTGCTCCCTCACAGGTAACCCCCACTCTTCATACAGCTGCTCTGCTCCCTCACAGGTTACCTCCACTCTTCATACAGCTGCTCTGCTCCCTCACAGGTATCCTCCACTCTTCATACAGCCGCTCTGCTCCCTCACAGGTAACCCCCACTCTTCATGCAGCTGCTCTGGTCCCTCACAGGTAACCTCCACTCTTCATACAGCTGCTCTGCTCCCTCACAGGTAACCCCCACTCTTCATACAGCCGCTCTGCTCCCTCACAGGTAACCTCCACTCTTCATACAGCCGCTCTGCTCCCTCACAGGTAACCTCCACTCTTCATACAGCCGATCTGCTCTCTCACAGCTAAACTCCGCTCTTCATACAGCTGCTATGCTTCCTCACAGGAATCTCCTGTATTTATACAGCCACTCGGCACTCTCACAGGTAAGCTCCACACTTTATACAGCTGCTCTGCTCCCTCACAGGTAAACCCCACTCTTCATATAGCCGCTCTGCTCCCTCACAGGTAACTCCCACTCTTCAAACCGCCGCTCTGCTCCCTCACAGGTAACCCCACTCTTCATACAGCCACTCTGCTCCCTCACAAGTAACCTCCACTCTTAATACAGCCGCTCTGCTCCCTCAAATGTAATCTCCACTCTTCATACAGCCGTTCTGCTCCCTCACAGGTAACTCCCACTCTTCAAACAGCCGCTCTGCTCCCTCACAGGTAACCCCCACACTTCATACAGCTGCTCTGCTCCCTTACAGGTAACCTCCACTCTTCATACAGCTGCTCTGCTCCCTCACAGGTAACCCCCACTCTTCATACAGCCGCTCTGCTCCCTCACAGGTAACCCCCATTCTTCATGCAGCTGCTCTGGTCCCTCACAGGTAACCTCCACTCTTCATACAGCTGCTCTGCTCCCACACAGGTAACCCCCACTCTTCATACAGGCGCTCTGCTCCCTCACAGGTAACCTCCACTCTTCATACAGCCGCTCTGCTCCCTCACAGGTAACCGCCACTCTTCAAACAGCCGCTCAACTCCCTCACAGGTAACCGCCACTCTTCAAACAGCTGCTCTATTCCCTCACAGGTAACCTCCACTCTTCATGCAGCTGCTCTGCTCCCTAACAGGTAACCTCCACTGTTCATACAGCCACTCTGCTCCCTCACAGGTAACCTCCACTCTTCATACAGCCGCTCTGCTCCCTCACTGGTAAACTCCACTCTTCATACAGCCGCTCTGCTCCCTCACAGGTAAACCCCAGTCTTCAAACAGCCGCTCTGCTCCCTCACAGGTAAACCTAAGTGTTTATACAGCCGCTCCGCTCCCTCACAGGTAACCTCCACTCTTCAAACAGCCGCTCTGCTCCCTCACAGTTTACCCCCACTCTTCATACAACTGCTCTGCTCCCTCACAGGTATCCCCCAGTCTTCATACAACTGCTCTGCTCCCTCAGAGGCAACCCCCAGTCTTCAAACAGCCGCTCTGCTCCCTCACAGGTAACCTCCACTCTTCATACAGCTGCTCTGCTCCCTCAGAGGTAACCCCCAGTCTTCAAACCGCCGCTCTGCTCCCTCACAGGTAATCTTCACTCTTCATACAGCCGCTCTGCTCCCTCACAGGTTACCTCCACTCTTCAAACCGCCGCTCTGCTCCCTCACAGGTAACCGCCACTCTTCAAATAGCCGCTCTACTCCCTCACAGGTGACCCCCACTCTTCATACAGCCGCTCTGCTCCCTCACAGGTAACCGCCACGCTTCAAACAGCCGCTCTATTCCCTCACAGGTAACCTCCACTCTTCATACAGCCGCTCTGCTCCCTCGCAGGTAACCTCCACTCTTCAAACAGCAGCTCTGCTCCCTCACAGGTAACCCCCACTCTTCATACAGCTGCTCTGCTCCCTCACAGGTAACCTCCACTCTTCATACAGCCGCTCTGCTCCCTCACAGATATCCCCCACTCTTCATACAGCCGCTCTGTTCCCTCACAGGTAACCCCCAGTCTTCAAACAGCCGCTCTGCTCCCTCACAGGTATCCCCCAGTCTTCATACAGTTGCTCTGCTTCCTCACAGGTAAACTCCACTCTTCAAACAGTCACTCTGCTCCCTCACAGGTAACCCCCAATCTTCATAGAGCTGCTCTGCTCCCTCACAGGTATCCTCCACTCTTCATACAGCCGCTCTGCTCCCTCACAGGTAACCGCCACGCTTCAAACAGCCGCTCTATTCCCTCACAGGTAACCTCCACTCTTCATGCAGCTGCTCTGCTCCCTCACAGGTAACCCCCACACTTCATACAGCTGTTCTGCTCCCTCAGAGATAATCTGCACTCTTCATACAGCCGCTCTGCTCCCTCACAGGTAATCCCTACTCTTAATACAGCCGCTCTGCTCCCTCACAGGTAACCTCCACTCTTCATACAGCCTCTCTGCTCCCTCACAGGTAACCTCCACTCTTCATACAGCCGCTCTGCTCCCTCACAGGTAACCTCCACTCTTCATACAGCCGCTCTGCTCCCTCACAGGTAACCCCCAGTCTTCAAACAGCCGCTCTGCTCCCTCACAGGTACACTCAGTCTTATACAGCCGCTCCTGCTCCCTCACAAGGTATCCTCCACTCTTCAAACAGCTGCTCTGCTCCCTCACAGGTAACCCCCAGTCTTCATACAGCTGCTCTGCTCCTCACAGGTAAACTCCACTCTTCAAACAGTCAGCTCTGCTCCCTCACAGGTTACCTCCAATCTTCATACAGCCGCTCTGCTCCCTCACAGGTATCCTCCACTCTTCATACAGCCGCTCTGCTCCCTCACAGGTAACCCACACTCTTCATGCAGCTGCTCTGGTCCCTCACAGGTAACCTCCACTCTTCATACAGCTGCTCTGCTCCCTCACAGGTAACCCCCACTCTTCATACAGCCGCTCTGCTCCCTCACAGGTAACCTCCACTCTTCATACAGCTGCTCTGCTCCCACACAGGTAACCCCTACTCTTAATACAGCTGCTCTGCTCCCTCACAGGTAACCTCCACTCTTCATACAGCCGCTCTGCTCCCTCACAGGTAACCTCCACTCTTCATAGAGCCTCTCTGCTCCCTCACAGGTAACCGCCACTCTTCAAATAGCCGCTCTACTCCCTCACAGGTGACCCCCACTTTTCATACAGCCGCTCTGCTCCGTCACAGGTAACCGCCACCCTTCAAACAGCCGCTCTACTCCCTCAAAGGTAACCTCCACTCTTCATGCAGCTGCTCTGCTCCCTCACAGGTAACCCCCACACTTCATACAGCTGCTCTGCTCCCTCACAGGTAACCTGCACTCTTCATACAGCTGTTCTGCTCCCTCAGAGATAATCTGCACTCTTAATCCAGCCGCTCTGCTCCCTCACAGGTAATCCCTACTCTTCATACAGCCGCTCTGCTCCCTCACAGGTACCCTCCACTCTTCATACAGCCGCTCTGCTCCCTCACAGGTAACCTCCACTCTTCATACAGCCGCTCTGCTCCCTCGCAGGTTACCTCCACTCTTCATACAGCCGCTCTGCTCCCTCACAGGTAACCCCCAGTCTTCAAACAGCCACTCTGCTCCCTCACAGGTAAAGTTAAGTGTTTATACAGCCGCTCCGCTCCCTCACAGGTAACCTCCACTCTTCAAACAACTGCTCTGCTCCCTCACAGGTAACCCCCAGTCTTCAAACAGCCGCTCTGCTCCCTCACAGGTAACCTCCACTCTTCATACAGCTGCTCTGCTCCGTCAGAGGTAACCCCCAGTCTTCAATCCGCCGCTCTGCTCCCTCACAGGTAATCTCCACTCTTCATACAGCCGCTCTGGTCCCGCACAGGTTAACTCCACTCTTCATACAGCCGCTCTGCTCCCTCACAGGTAACCTCCACTCTTCATACAGCCGCTCTACTCCCTCACAGGTAACCTCCACTCTTCATACAGCCGCTCTACTCCCTCACAGGTAACCTCCACTCTTCAAACAGCAGCTCTGCTCCCTCACAGGTAACCCCCACTCTTCATACAGCTGCTCTGCTCCCTCACAGGTAACCTCCACTCTTCATACAGCCGCTCTGCTCCCTCACAGGTAACCCCCACTCTTCATACAGCCGCTCTGCTCCCTCACAGGTAACCCCCAGTCTTCAAACAGCCGCTCTGCTCCCTCACAGGTATCCCCCAGTCTTCATACAGTCGCTCTGCTTCCACACAGGTAAATTCCACTCTTCAAACAGCCACTCTGCTCCCTTACAGGTAACCCTCAATCTTCATACAGCTGCTCTGCTCCCTCACAGGTAACCCCCACTCTTCATACAGCTGCTCTGCTCCCTCACAGGTTACCTCCACTCTTCATACAGCTGCTCTGCTCCCTCACAGGTATCCTCCACTCTTCATACAGCCGCTCTGCTCCCTCACAGGTAACCCCCACTCTTCATGCAGCTGCTCTGCTCCCTCACAGGTAACCTCCACTCTTCATACAGCCGCTCTGCTCCCTCACAGGTAACCTCCACTCTTCATACAGCCGCTCTGCTCCCTCACAGGTAACCTCCACTCTTCATACAGCCGCTCTGCTCCCTCACAGGTAACCTCCACTCTTCATACAGCCGCTCTGCTCCCTCACAGGTAACCCCCACTCTTCATACAGCCGCTCTGCTCCCTCACAGGTAACCTCCACTCTTCATACAGCCGCTCTGCTCCCTCACAGGTAACCTCCACTCTTCATACAGCTGCTCTGCTCCCTCACAGGTAACCTCCACTCTTCATACAGCCGCTCTGCTCCCTCACAGGTAACCTCCACTCTTCATACAGCCGCTCTGCTCCCTCACAGGTAACCTCCACTCTTCATACAGCCGCTCTGCTCCCTCACAGGTAACCCCACTCTTCATACAGCCGCTCTGCTCCCTCACAAGTAACCTCCACTCTTAATACAGCCGCTCTGCTCCCTCAAATGTAATCTCCACTCTTCATACAGCCGTTCTGCTTCCTCACAGGTAACTCCCACTCTTCAAACAGCCGCTCTGCTCCCTCACAGGTAACCCCCACACTTCATACAGCTGCTCTGCTCCCTTACAGGTAACCTCCACTCTTCATACAGCTGCTCTGCTTCCTCACAGGTAACCCCCACTCTTCATACAGCCGCTCTGCTCCCTCACAGGTAACCCCCACTCTTCATGCAGCTGCTCTGGTCCCTCACAGGTAACCTCCACTCTTCATACAGCTGCTCTGCTCCGTCACAGGTAACCCCCACTCTTCAAACCGCCGCTCTGCTCCCTCACAGGTTACCTCCACTCTTCATACAGCCGCTCTACTCCCTCACAGGTAACCTCCACTCTTCATACAGCCGCTCTGCTCCCTCATAGGTAACCTCCGCTCTTCAAAAAGCAGCTCTGCTCCCTCACCGGTATCCACCACTCTTCATACATCTGCTCTGCTCCCTCACAGGTAACCTCCACTCTTCATACAGCCGCTCTGCTCCCTCACAGGTAACCCCCACTCTTCATACAGCCGCTCTGCTCCCTCACAGGTAACCTCCACTCTTCATACAGCTGCTCTGCTCCCTCACAGGTAACTCCCACTCTTCATACAGCCGCTCTGCTCCCTCACAGGTAACCTCCACTCTTCATACAGCTGCTCTGCTCCCTCACAGGTAACCTCCACTCTTCATACAGCCGCTCTGCTCCCTCACAGGTAACCTCCACTCTTCATACAGCCGCTCTGCTCCCTCACAGGTAACCTCCACTCTTCATACAGCCGCTCTGCTCCCTCACAGGTAACCTCCACTCTTCATACAGCCGCTCTGCTCCCTCACAGGTAACCTCCACTCTTCATACAGCCGCTCTGCTCCCTCACAGGTAACCGCCACTCTTCAAACAGCCGCTCTGCTCCCTCACAGGTAACCTCCACTCTTCATACAGCGGCTCTGCTCCCTCACAGGTAACCTCCACTCTTCATACAGCCGCTCTGCTCCCTCACAGGTAACCTCCACTCTTCAAACAGCCGCTCTGCTCCCTCACAGGTTACCCCCACTCTTCATACAGCCGCTCTGCTCCCTCACAGGTAACCCCCAGTCTTCAAACAGCCGCTCTGCTCCCTCACAGGTAACCTCCACTCTTCATACAGCTGCTCTGCTCCCTCACAGGTAACCCCCAGCCTTCAAACAGCCGCTCTGCTCCCTCACAGGTAACCTCCACTCTTCATACAGCTGCTCTGCTCCCTCACAGGTAACCCCCACTCTTCATACAGCTGCTCTGCTCCCTCACAGGTAACCTCCACTCTTCATACAGCTGCTCTGCTCCCTCACAGATAATCTCCACTCTTCATACAGCCGCTCTGCTCCCTCACAGGTAATCCCCACTCTTCATACAGCTGCTCTGCTCCCTCACAGGTAACCTCCACTCTTCATACAGCCGCTCTGCTCCCTCACAGGTAACCTCCACTCTTCATACCGCCGCTCTGCTCCCTCACAGGTAACTCCACTCTTCATACAGCCGCTCTGCTCCCTCACAGGTAACCTCCACTCTTCATACAGCCGCTCTGCTCCCTCACAGGTAACCTCCACTCTTCATACAGCCGCTCTACTCCCTCACAGGTAACCTCCACTCTTCATACAGCCGCTCTACTCCCTCACAGGTAACCTCCACTCTTCAAACAGCAGCTCTGCTCCCTCACAGGTAACCCCCACTCTTCATACAGCTGCTCTGCTCCCTCACAGGTAACCTCCACTCTTCATGCAGCCGCTCTGCTCCCTCACAGGTAACCCCACTCTTCATACAGCCGCTCTGCTCCCTCACAGGTAACCCCCAGTCTTCAAACAGCCGCTCTGCTCCCTCACAGGTAACCTCCCACTCTTCATACAGTCGCTCTGCTTCCACACAGGTAACCTCCACTCTTCAAACAGCCCTCTGCTCCCTCACAGGTAACCCCCAATCTTCATACAGCTGCTCTGCTCCCTCACAGGTAACCCCCACTCTTCATACAGCTGCTCTGCTCCCTCACAGGTTACCTCCACTCTTCATACAGCTGCTCTGCTCCCTCACAGGTATCCTCCACTCTTCATACAGCCGCTCTGCTCCCTCACAGGTAACCCCCACTCTTCATGCAGCTGCTCTGGTCCCTCACAGGTAACCTCCACTCTTCATACAGCTGCTCTGCTCCCTCACAGGTAAACCCCACTCCGCTCTGCTCCTTCACAGCTAACCTCCACTCGTCATACATCCGCTCTGCTCCCTCACAGGTAACCGCCACTCTTCAAACAGCCGCTCTACTCCCTCACAGGCTAAACTCCGCTCTTCATACAGCTGCTATGCTCCCTCACAGGTAACTCCTGTATTTCATACAGCCGCTCTGCACTCTCACAGGTAAGCTCCACACTTTATACAGCTGCTCTGCTCCCTCACAGGTAAACTTCGTTCTTTATTCAGCTGCTATGCTCCCTCACAGGTAAACCCCACTCTTCATACAGCCGCTCTGCTCCCTCACAGGTAACTCCCAGTGTTCGAACCGCCGCTCTGCTCCCTCACAGGTAACCCTCACTCTTCATACAGCCGCTCTGCTCCCTCACAGGTAACCCCCACTCTTCATACAGCTGCTCTGCTCCCTCACAGGTAACCTCCACTCTTCATACAGCAGCTCTGCTCCCTCACAGGTAACCTCCACTCTTCATACAGCCGCTCTGCTCCCTCACAGGTAACCCCCACTCTTCATACAGCCGCTCTGCTCCCTCACAGGTAACCTCCACTCTTCATACAGCTGCTCTGCTCCCTCACAGGTAACCTCCACTCTTCATACAGCCGCTCTGCTCCCTCACAGGTAACCCCCACTCTTCATACAGCCGCTCTGCTCCCTCACAGGTAACCTCCACTCTTCATACAGCTGCTCTGCTCCCTCACAGGTAACCTCCACTCTTCATACAGCCGCTCTGCTCCCTCACAGGTAACCTCCACTCTTCATACAGCCGCTCTGCTCCCTCACAGGTAACCTCCACTCTTCATACAGCCGCTCTGCTCCCTCACAGGTAACCCCACTCTTCATACAGCTGCTCTGCTCCCTCACAGGTAACTCCCACTCTTCATACAGCTGCTCTGCTCCCTCACAAGTTACCTCCACTCTTCATACAGCTGCTCTGCTCTCTCACAGGTATCCTCCACTCTTCATACAACCGCTCTTCTCCCTCACAGGTAAGCCCCACTCTTCATACAGCTGCTCTGCTCCCTCACAGGTACCCCCACTCTTCATACAGCCGCTCTGCTCCCTCACAGGTAACCTCCTCTCTTCATACAGCCGCTCTGCTCCCTCACAGGTAACCTCCACTCTTCATACAGCCGCTCTGCTCCCTCACAGGTAACCTCCACTCTTCATACAGCCGCTCTGCTCCCTCACAGGTAACCCCCACTCTTCATACAGCTGCTCTGCTCCCTCACAGGTAACCCCCACTCTTCATACAGCTGCTCTGCTCCCTCACAGGTAACCTCCACTCTTCATACAGCCGCTCTGCTCCCTCACAGGTAACCTCCACTCTTCATACAGCCGCTCTGCTCCCTCACAGGTAACCCCCACTCTTCATACAGCTGCTCTGCTCCCTCACAGGTAACCTCCACTCTTCATACAGCTGCTCTGCTCCCTCACAGGTAACCTCCACTCTTCATACAGCCGCTCTGCTCCCTCACAGGTAACCCCCACTCTTCATACAGCCGCTCTGCTCCCTCACAGGTAACCTCCACTCTTCATACAGCCGCTCTGCTCCCTCACAGGTAACCTCCACTCTTCATACAGCCGCTCTGCTCCCTCACAGGTAACCTCCACTCTTCATACAGCCGCTCTGCTCCCTCACAGGTAACCTCCACTCTTCATACAGCCGCTCTGCTCCCTCACAGGTAACCTCCACTCTTCATACAGCCGCTCTGCTCCCTCACAGGTAACCTCCACTCTTCAAACAGCCGCTCTACTCCCTCACAGGGAACCCCCACTCTTCAAACAGCCGCTCTGCTCCCTCACAGGTAACCCCTGCTCTTCATACAGCCGCTCTGCTCCCTCACAGGTAACCTCCACTCTTCATACAGCCGCTCTGCTCCCTCACAGGTAACCCCCAGTCTTCATACAGCCGCTCTGCTCCCTCACAGGTAACCCCCACTCTTCATACAGCTGCTCTGCTCCCTCACAGGTAACCTCCACTCTTCATACAGCCGCTCTGCTCCCTCACAGGTAACCTCCACTCTTCATACAGCGGCTCTGCTCCCTCACAGGTAACCCCACTCTTCAAACAGCTGCTCTGCTCCCTCACAGGTAACCTCCACTCTTCATACAGCTGCTCTGCTCCCTCACAGGTAACCCCCACTCTTCATACAGCCGCTCTGCTCCCTCACAGGTAACCTCCACTCTTCATACAGCCGCTCTGCTCCCTCACAGGTAACCTCCACTCTTCATACAGCCGCTCTGCTCCCTCACAGTTTACCTCCACTCTTCATACAGCTGCTCTGCTCCCTCACAGGTAACCTCCTCTCTTCATACAGCCGCTCTGCTCCCTCACAGGTAACCTCCACTCTTCAAACTGCAGCTCTGCTCCCTCACAGGTAACCCTCCACTCTTCATACAGCCGCTCTGCTCCCTCACAGGTAACCTCCACTCTTCATACAGCCGCTCTGCTCCCTCACAGGTAACCCCACTCTTCATACAGCCGCTCTGCTCCCTCACAGGTAACCTCCACTCTTCATACAGCCGCTCTGCTCCCTCACAGGTAACCTCCACTCTTCATACAGCTGCTCTGCTCCCTCACAGGTAACCCCCACTCTTCATACAGCCGCTCTGCTCCCTCACAGGTAACCTCCACTCTTCATACAGCCGCTCTGCTCCCTCACAGGTAACCTCCACTCTTCATACAGCCGCTCTGCTCCCTCACAGGTAACCTCCACTCTTCATACAGCCGCTCTGCTCCCTCACAGGTAACCTCCACTCTTCATACAGCCGCTCTGCTCCCTCACAGGTAACCTCCACTCTTCATACAGCCGCTCTACTCCCTCACAGGTAACCTCCACTCTTCATACAGCCGCTCTGCTCCCTCACAGGTAACCTCCACTCTTCATACAGCCGCTCTGCTCCCTCACAGGTAACCTCCACTCTTCATACAGCCGCTCTGCTCCCTCACAGGTAACCTCCACTCTTCATACAGCTGCTCTGCTCCCTCACAGGTAACCTCCACTCTTCATACAGCCGCTCTGCTCCCTCACAGGTAACCTCCACTCTTCATACAGCCGCTCTGCTCCCTCACAGGTAACCCCCACTCTTCATACAGCCGCTCTGCTCCCTCACAGGTAACCCCCACTCTTCATACAGCCGCTCTGCTCCCTCACAGGTAACCTCCACTCTTCAAACAGCTGCTCTGCTCCCTCACAGGTAACCCCCACTCTTCATACAGCTGCTCTGCTCCCTCACAGGTAACCTCCACTCTTCATACAGCTGCTCTGCTCCCTCACAGGTAACCCCCACTCTTCATACAGCCGCTCTGCTCCCTCACAGGTAATCTCCACTCTTCATACAGCTGCTCTGCTCCCTCACAGGTAACCCCCACTCTTCATACAGCTGCTCTGCTCCCTCACAGGTAACCTCCACTCTTCATACAGCCGCTCTGCTCCCTCACAGGTAACCTCCACTCTTCATACAGCCGCTCTGCTCCCTCACAGGTAACCTCCACTCTTCATACAGCCGCTCTGCTCCCTCACAGGTAACCTCCACTCTTCATACAGCCGCTCTGCTCCCTCACAGGTAACCCCACTCTTCATACAGCCGCTCTGCTCCCTCACAGGTAAACTTTAGTATTTATACAGCCGCTCTGCTCCCTCACAGGTAACCTCCACTCTTCATACAGCCGCTCTGCTCCCTCACAGGTTACCCCCACTCTTCATACAGCCGCTCTGCTCCCTCACAGGTAACCCCCAGTCTTCATACAGCCGCTCTGCTCCCTCACAGGTAACCTCCACTCTTCATACAGCCGCTCTGCTCCCTCACAGGTAACCTCCACTCTTCATACAGCCGCTCTGCTCCCTCACAGGTAACCTCCACTCTTCATACAGCTGCTCTGCTCCCTCACAGGTAACCTCCACTCTTCATACAGCCGCTCTGCTCCCTCACAGGTAACCTCCACTCTTCATACAGCCGCTCTGCTCCCTCACAGGTAACCTCCACTCTTCATACAGCCGCTCTGCTCCCTCACAGGTAACCTCCACTCTTCATACAGCCGCTCTGCTCCCTCACAGGTAACCCCACTCTTCATACAGCCGCTCTGCTCCCTCACAGGTAACCTCCACTCTTCATACAGCCGCTCTGCTCCCTCACAGGTAACCTCCACTCTTCATACAGCCGCTCTGCTCCCTCACAGGTAATCTCCACTCTTCATACAGATGCTCTGCTCCCTCACAGGTAACCTCCACTCTTCATACAGCCGCTCTGCTCCCTCACAGGTAACCCCCAGTCTTCATACAGCCGCTCTGCTCCCTCACAGGTAACCTCCACTCTTCATACAGCTGCTCTGCTCCCTCACAGGTAACCTCCACTCTTCAAACAGCCGCTCTGCTCCCTCACAGGTTAGCCCTACTCTTAATACAGCTGCTCTGCTCCCTCACAGGTCACCCCCAGTCTTCAAACAGCCGGTCTGCTCCCTCACAGGTAACCTCCACTCTTCATACAGATGCTCTGCTCCCTCACAGGTAACCGCCACTCTTCATACAGCCGCTCTACTCCTCACAGTGACCCCCACTCTTCATACAGCCGCTCTGCTCCCTCACAGGTAACCTCCACTCTTCATACAGCCGCTCTGCTCCCTCACAGGTAACCTCCACTCTTCATACAGCCGCTCTGCTCCCTCACAGGTAACCTCCACTCTTCATACAGCTGCTCTGCTCCCTCACAGGTAACACTCACTCTTCATACAGCTGCTCTGCTCCCTCACAGGTAACACCACTCTTCATACAGCCGCTCTGCTCCCTCACAGGTAACCTCCACTCTTCATACAGCCGCTCTGCTCCCTCACAGGTAACCTCCACTCTTCATACAGCCGCTCTGCTCCCTCACAGGTAACCCCACTCTTCATACAGCCGCTCTGCTCCCTCACAGGTAACCTCCACTCTTCATACAGCCGCTCTGCTCCCTCACAGGTAACCTCCAGTCTTCTAACAGCCGCTCTGCTCCCTCACAGGTAACCTCCACTCTTCATACAGCCTGCTCTGCTCCCTCACAGGTAACCTCCACTCTTCATACAGCCGCTCTGCTCCCTCACAGGTAACCCCCAGTCTTCATACAGCCGCTCTGCTCCCTCACAGGTAACCTCCACTCTTCATACAGCTGCTCTGCTCCCTCACAGGTAACCCCCAGCTTCATACAGCCGCTCTGCTCCCTCACAGGTAACCTCCACTCTTCATACAGCCGCTCTGCTCCCTCACAGGTAACCTCCACTCTTCATACAGCCGCTCTGCTCCCTCACAGGTAACCCCACTCTTCATACAGCCGCTCTGCTCCCTCACAGGTAACCTCCACTCTTCATACAGCCGCTCTGCTCCCTCACAGGTAACCTCCACTCTTCATACAGCCGCTCTGCTCCCTCACAGGTAACCCCCACTCTTCATACAGCTGCTCTGCTCCCTCACAGGTAACCTCCACTCTTCATACAGCCGCTCTGCTCCCTCACAGGTATCCTCCACTCTTCATACAGCCGCTCTGCTCCCTCACAGGTAACCTCCACTCTTCATACAGCTGCTCTGCTCCCTCACAGGTAACCCCCACTCTTCATACAGCCGCTCTGCTCCCTCACAGGTAACCTCCACTCTTCATACAGCCGCTCTGCTCCCTCACATGTAACCTCCACTCTTCATACAGCCGCTCTGCTCCATCACAGGTAACCTCCTCTCTTCATACAGCCGCTCTGCTCCTTCACAGGTATCCTCCACTCTTCATACAGCCGCTCTGCTCCCTCACAGGTAACCCCCACTCTTCATGCAGCTGCTCTGGTCCCTCACAGATAACCTCCACTCTTCATACAGCCGCTCTGCTCCCTCACAGGTAACCTCCACTCTTCAAACAGCCGCTCTGCTCCCCTCACAGGTAACCCCACTCTTCATACAGCCGCTCTGCTCCCTCACAGGTAACCTCACTCTTCATACAGCTGGTTCTGCTCCCTCACAGGTAACTGCCACTCTTCAAACCGCCGCTCTGCTCCCTCACAGGTAATCTCCACTCTTCATACAGCCGCTCTGCTCCCTCACAGGTTACCTCCACTCTTCATACAGCCGCTCTGCTCCCTCACAGGTAACCTCCACTCTTCATACAGCCGCTCTGCTCCCTCACAGGTAACCTCCACTCTTCATACAGCCGCTCTGCTCCCTCACAGGTAACCCCACTCTTCATACAGCCGCTCTGCTCCCTCACAGGTAACCTCACTCTTCATACAGCCGCTCTGCTCCCTCACAGGTAACCTCCCACTCTTCATACAGCCGCTCTGCTCCCTCACAGGTAACCCCACTCTTCATACAGCTGCTCTGCTCCCTCACAGGTAACCCCACTCTTCATACAGCTGCTCTGCTCCCTCACAGGTAAACCCCAGTCTTCAAACCGCCGCTCTGCTCCCTCACAAGTAATCTCCACTCTTCATAGAGCTGCTCTGCTCCCTCACAGGTTACCTCCACTCTTCATGCAGCCGCTCTGCTCCCTCACAGGTAACCTCCACTCTTCACACAGCCGCTCTGCTCCCTCACAGGTAACCTCCACTCTTCATACAGCCGCTCTGCTCCCTCACAGGTAACCTCCACTCTTCAAACAGCCGCTCTGCTCCCTCACAGGTAACCCCACTCTTCATACAGCCGCTCTGCTCCCTCACAGGTAACCTCCACTCTTCATACAGCCGCTCTGCTCCCTCACAGGTACCTCCACTCTTCATACAGCCGCTCTGCTCCCTCACAGGTAACCTCCACTCTTCATACAGCCGCTCTGCTCCCTCACAGGTAACCCCACTCTTCATACAGCCGCTCTGCTCCCTCACAGGTAACCTCCACTCTTCATACAGCCGCTCTGCTCCCTCACAGGTAACCTCCACTCTTCATACAGCCGCTCTGCTCCCTCACAGGTAACCTCCACTCTTCATACAGCCGCTCTGCTCCCTCACAGGTAACCTCCACTC
The DNA here is from genome assembly GCF_017639515.1 of Carcharodon carcharias. NCBI lineage: Eukaryota > Metazoa > Chordata > Chondrichthyes > Lamniformes > Lamnidae > Carcharodon > Carcharodon carcharias. Next base: position 9,347,094 of record NC_054471.1, read on the forward strand.
TTCATACAGCGCTCTGCTCCCTCACAGGTAACCCCACTCTTCATACAGCCGCTCTGCTCCCTCACAGGTAACCCCCACTCTTCATACAGCTGCTCTGCTCCCTCACAGGTAACCTCCACTCTTCATACAGCCGCTCTGCTCCCTCACAGGTAACCCCCACTCTTCATACAGCCGCTCTGCTCCCTCACAGGTAACCTCCACTCTTCATACAGCCGCTCTGCTCCCTCACAGGTAACCTCCACTCTTCATACAGCTGCTCTGCTCCCTCACAGGTAACCCCAGTCTTAAAACAGCTGCTCTGCTCCCTCACAGGTAACCTCCACTCTTCATACAGCCGCTCTGCTCCCTCACAGGTAACCTCCACTCTTCATACAGCCGCTCTGCTCCCTCACAGGGAACCCCCACTCTTCAAACAGCCGCTCTGCTCCCTCACAGGTAACCCCCACTCTTCATACAGCCGCTCTGCTCCTCACAGGTAACCTCCACTCTTCATACAGCTGCTCTGCTCCCTCAAAGGTAACGGCCACTCTTCATACAGCCGCTCTGCTCCCTCACAGGTAGACCTCCCACTCTTCATACAGCCGCTCTGCTCCCTCACAGGTAACCTCCACTCTTCATACAGCGCTCTGCTCCCTCACAGGTAACCTCCACTCTTCATACAGCCGCTCTGCTCCCTCACAGGTAACCCCCACTCTTCATACAGCCGCTCTGCTCCCTCACAGGTAACACCCACTCTTCATACAGCCGCTCTGCTCCCTCACAGGTAACCTCCACTCTTCATACAGCCGCTCTGCTCCCTCACAGGTAACCTCCACTCTTCATACTGCCGCTCTGCTCCCTCACATGTAACCTCCACTCTTCATACAGCCGCTCTGCTCCATCACAAGTAACCTCCACTCTTCATACACCGCTCTGCTCCCTCACAGGTAACCCCCAGTCTTCAAACAGCGCTCTGCTCCCTCACAGGTAACCTCCACTCTTCATACAGCCGCTCTGCTCCCTCACAGGTAACCCCCACTCTTCATACAGCCGCTCTGCTCCCTCACAGGTAACCTCCACTCTTCCAACAGCCGCTCTGTTCCCTCACAGGTAACCCCCACTCTTCATACAGCCGCTCTGCTCCCTCACAGGTAACCCCCACTCTTCAAACAGCCGCTCTGCTCCCTCACAGGTAACCTCCACTCTTCATACAGCCGCTCTGCTCCCTCACAGGTAACCCCCACTCTTCATACAGCTGCTCTGCTCCCTCACAAGTAACCTCCACTCTTCATACAGCTGTTCTGCTCCCTCACAGATAATCTCCACTCTTCATACAGCCGCTCTGCTCCCTCACAGGTAATCCCCACTCTTCATACAGCCGCTCTGCTCCCTCACAGGTAACCTCCACTCTTCATACAGCCGCTCTGCTCCCTCACAGGTAACCTCCACTCTTCATACAGCCGCTCTGCTCCCTCACAGGTAACCTCCACTCTTCATACAGCCGCTCTGCTCCCTCACAGGTAACCCCCACTCTTCATACAGCTGCTCTGCTCCCTCACAGGTAAACTTCTCTCTTCATACAGCCGCTCTGCTCCTTCACAGGTATCCTCCACTCTTCATACAGCCGCTCTGCTCCCTCACAGGGAACCCCCACTCTTCAAACAGCCGCTCTGCTCCCTCACAGGTAACCCCCACTCTTCATACAGCCGCTCTGCTCCCTCACAGGTAACCGCCACTCTTCAAACAGCCGCTCTACTCCCTCACAGGTAACCTCGACTCTTCATGCAGCCGCTCTGCTCCCTCACAGGTAACCTCCACTCTTCATACAGCGCTCTGCTCCCTCACAGGTAACCCCACTCTTCATACAGCCGCTCTGCTCCCTCACAGGTAACCTCCACTCTTCATACAGCCGCTCTGCTCCCTCACAGGTAACCTCCACTCTTCATACAGCCGCTCTGCTCCCTCACAGGTAACCTCCACTCTTCATACAGCCGCTCTGCTCCCTCACAGGTAACCTCCACTCTTCATACAGCCGCTCTGCTCCCTCACAGGTAACCCCACTCTTCATACAGCCGCTCTGCTCCCTCACAGGTAACCTCCACTCTTCATACAGCCGCTCTGCTCCCTCACAGGTAACCTCCACTCTTCATACAGCCGCTCTGCTCCCTCACAGGTAACCTCCACTCTTCATACAGCCGCTCTGCTCCCTCACAGGTAATCCCCACTCTTCATACAGCCGCTCTGCTCCCTCACAGGTAACCTCCACTCTTCATACAGCTGCTCTGCTCCCTCACAGGTAACCCCCAGTCTTCAAACCGCCGCTCTGCTCCCTCACAGGTAATCTCCACTCTTCATACAGCCGCTCTGCTCCCTCACAGGTTACCCTCCACTCTTCATTCAGCCGCTCTGCTCCCTCCACAGGTAACCCCCACTCTCCATACAACTTCTCTGCTCCCTCACAGGTAACCTCCACTCTTCATACAGCCGCTCTGCTCCCTCACAGGTAACCCCCAGTCTTCAAACAGCCGCTCTGCTCCCTCACAGGTATCCCGCACTCTTCATACAGCCGCTCTGCTCCCTCACAGGTAAACTCCACTCTTCAAACAGCCGCTCTGCTCCCTCACAGGTAACCCCCAATCTTCATACAGCTGCTCTGCTCCCTCACAGGTAACCCTCACTCTTCATACAGCTGCTCTGCTCCCTCACAGGTTACCTCCACTCTTCATACAGCCGCTCTGCTCCCTCACAGGTATCCTCCACTCTTCATACAGCCGCTCTGCTCCCTCACAGGTAACCCACTGTCTTCATACAGCTGCTCTGCTCCCTCACAGGTAACTCCCACTCTTCATACAGCTGCTCTGCTCCCTCACAGGTAACCTCCACTCTTCATACAGCCGCTCTGCTCCCTCACAGGTAACCTCCACTCTTCATACAGCCGCTCTGCTCCCTCACAGGTAACCTCCACTCTTCATACAGCCGCTCTGCTCCCTCACAGGTAACCTCCACTCTTCATACAGCCGCTCTGCTCCCTCACAGGTAACCTCCACTCTTCATACAGCCGCTCTGCTCCCTCACAGGTAACCCCCACTCTTCATACAGCCGCTCTGCTCCCTCACAGGTAACTCCCACTCTTCAAACAGCCGCTCTGCTCCCTCACAGGTAACCCCCACTCTTCATACAGCCGCTCTGCTCCCTCACAGGTAACCTCCACTCTTCATACAGCCGCTCTGCTCCCTCACAGGTAACCTCCACTCTTCATACAGCTGCTCTGCTCCCTCACAGGTAATCCCCACTCTTCATACAGCGCTCTACTCCCTCACAGGTAATCTCCACTTTTCAAACAGCCGCTCTGCTCCCTCACAGGTAAGCCCCACTCTTCATACAGCCGCTCTGCTCCCTCACAGGTTACCGCCACTCTTCAAACAGCCGCTCTGCTCCCTCACAGCGTACCCCCACTCTTCATACAGCTGCTCTGCTCCCTCACAGGTAACCCCCAGTCTTAAAACAGCCGCTCTGCTCCCTCACAGGTAACTCTCCACATCTTCATACAGCTTGCTCTGCTCCCTCAAAGGTAACCCCCCAGTCTTCAAACAGCCGCTCTGCTCCCTCACAGGTATCCCCCACTCTTCATACAGCTGCTCTGCTCCCTCACAGGTAACCTCCACTCTTCATACAGCTGCTCTGCTCCCTCACAGGTAACCCCCACTCTTCATACAGCCGCTCTGCTCCCTCACAGGTATCCTCCACTCTTCATACAGCCGCTCTGCTCCCTCACAGGTAACCTCCCACTCTTCATACAGCCGCTCTGCTCCCTCACAGGTAACCTCCACTCTTCATACAGCCGCTCTGCTCCCTCACAGGTAACCTCCACTCTTCATACAGCCGCTCTGCTCCCTCACAGGTAACCTCCACTCTTCATACAGCCGCTCTGCTCCCTCACAGGTAACCTCCACTCTTCATACAGCCGCTCTGCTCCCTCACAGGTAATCCCCACTCTTCATACAGCCGCTCTGCTCCCTCACAGGTAACCTCCACTCTGCATACAGCTGCTCTGCTCCCTCACAGGTAACCTCCACTCTTCATACAGCCGCTCTGCACCCTCACAGGTAACCTCCACTCTTCATACAGCCGCTCTGCTCCCTCACAGGTAACCTCCACTCTTCATACAGCCGCTCTGCTCCCTCACAGGTAACCTCCACTCTTCATACAGCCGCTCTGCTCCCTCACAGGTAACCTCCCCTCTTCATACAGCCTCTCTGCTCCCTCACAGATAACCGCCACTCTTCAAACAGCCGCTCTACTCCCTCACAGGTAACCCCCACTCTTCAAACAGCCGCTCTGCTCCCTCACAGGTAACCTCCACTCTTCATACAGCCGCTCTGCTCCTCACAGGTAACCTCCACTCTTCATACAGCCGCTCTGCTCCCTCACAGGGTAACCTCCACTCTTCATACAGCCGCTCTGCTCCCTCACAGGTAACCCCCAGTCTTAAAACAGCCGCTCTGCTCCCTCACAGGAACCTCCACTCTTCATACAGATGCTCTGCTCCCTCACAGGTAACCTCCACTCTTCATACAGCCGCTCTGCTCCCTCACAGGTAACCTCCACTCTTCATACAGCCGCTCTGCTCCCTCACAGGTAACCTCCACTCTTCATACAGCCGCTCTGCTCCCTCACAGGTAACCTCCACTCTTCATACAGCCGCTCTGCTCCCTCACAGGTAACCCCACTCTTCATACAGCCGCTCTGCTCCCTCACAGGTAACCTCCACTCTTCATACAGCCGCTCTGCTCCCTCACAGGTAACCCCACTCTTCATACAGCCGCTCTGCTCCCTCACAGGTAACCTCCACTCTTCATACAGCCGCTCTGCTCCCTCACAGGTAACCTCCACGTCTTCAAACAGCCGCTCTGCTCCCTCACAGGTAACCTCCACTCTTCATACAGCCGCTCTACTCCCTCACAGGTAACCCCCACTCTTCAAACAGCCGCTCTGTTCCCTCACAGGTAAACCCCACTCTTCATACAGCCGCTCTGCTCCCTCACAGGTAACCCCCCGTCTTCAAACAGCCGCTCTGCTCCCTCACAGGTAACTCCACTCTTCAAAAAGCCGCTCTGCTCCCTCACAGGTAACCTCCACTCTTCATACAGCTGCTCTGCTCCCTCAGAGGTAACCCACAGTCTTAAAACAGCCTCTCTGCTCCCTCACAGGTAACCTCCACTCTTCATACAGCCTGCTCTGCTCCCTCACAGGTTACCTCCACTCTTCATACAGCCGCTCTGCTCCCTCTCAGGTAACCTCCACTCTTCATACAGCCGCTCTGCTCCCTCACAGGTAACCTCCACTCTTCATACAGCCGCTCTGCTCCCTCACAGGTAACCCCCAGTCTTCATACAGCCGCTCTGCTCCCTCACAGGTAACCTCCACTCTTCATACAGCCGCTCTGCTCCCTCACAGGTAACCTCCACTCTTCATACAGCCGCTCTGCTCCCTCACAGGTAACCCCACTCTTCATACAGCCGCTCTGCTCCCTCACAGGTAACCTCCACTCTTCATACAGCCGCTCTGCTCCCTCACAGGTAACCCCACTCTTCATACAGCGCTCTGCTCCCTCACAGGTAACCTCCACTCTTCATACAGGCTGCTCTGCTCCCTCACAGGTAACCCCCACTCTTCATACAGCTGCTCTGCTCCCTCACAGGTAACCTCCACTCTTCATACAGCTGCTCTGCTCCCTCACAGGTAACCTCCACTCTTCATACAGCCGCTCTGCTCCCTCACAGGTACCCCCCCACTCTTCATACGGCCGCTCTGCTCCCTCACAGGTAACCTCCACTCTTCATACAGCCGCTCTGCTCCCTCACAGGTAACCTCCACTCTTCATACAGCCGCTCTGCTCCCTCACAGGTAACCTCCACTCTTCATACAGCTGCTCTGCTCCCTCACAGGTAACCCCCACTCTTCATACAGCCGCTCTGCTCCCTCACAGGTAACCTCCACTCTTCATACAGCCGCTCTGCTCCCTCACAGGTAACCTCCACTCTTCATACAGCCCGCTCTGCTCCCTCACAGGTAAACTTTAGTATTTGTACAGCCGCTCCGCTCCCTCACAGGTAACCTCCACTCTTCATACAGCCGCTCTGCTCCCTCGCAGGTTGCTCCCACTCTTCATACAGCTGCTCTGCTCCCTCACAGGTAAACCCAGTCTTAAAACAGCTGCTCTGCTCCCTCACAGGTAACCTCCACTCTTCATACAGCTGCTCTGCTCCCTCTCAGGTAACCTCCACTCTTCATACAGCCGCTCTGCTCCCTCACAGGTAACCTCCACTCTTCATACAGCCGCTCTGCTCCCTCACAGGTAACCTCCACTCTTCATACAGCCGCTCTGCTCCCTCACAGGTAACCTCCACTCTTCATACAGCCTCTCTGCTCCCTCACAGATAACCTCCACTCTTCATACAGCCGCTCTGCTCCCTCACAGGTAACCTCCACTCTTCATACAGCTGCTCTGCTCCCTCACAGGTAACCCCCACTCTTCATACAGCTGCTCTGCTCCCTCACAGGTAACCTCCACTCTTCATACAGCCGCTCTGCTCCCTCACAGGTAACCTCCACTCTTCATACAGCCGCTCCGCTCCCTCACAGGTAACCTCCACTCTTCAAACTTCCGCTCTGCTCCCTCACAGGTTAGACCTACTCTTCATACAGTCGCTCTGCTCCTCACAGATAACCTCCGCTCTTCATACAGCCGCTCTGCTCCCTCACAGGTAACCTCCACTCTTCATACAGCCGCTCTGCTCCCTCACAGGTAACCTCCACTCTTCATACAGCCGCTCTGCTCCCTCACAGGTAACCTCCACTCTTCATACATCCGATCTGCTCCCCCACAGGTAACCTCCGCTCTTCATACAGCCGCTCTGCTCCCTCACAGGTAACCTCCACTCTTCATACAGCCGCACTGCTCCCTCACAGGTAACCTCCACTCTTCATACAGCCGTTCTGCTCCCTCACAGGTAACCTCCACTCTTCATACAGCCGCTCTGCTCCCTCACAGGTAATCCCCACTCTTCATACAGCCGCTCTGCTCCCTCACAGGTAACCTCCACTCTTCATACAGCCGCTCTGCTCCCTCACAGGTAACCTCCACTTATCATACAGCCGCTCTGCTCCCTCACAGGTAACCTCCACTCTTCATACAGCCGCTCTGCTCCCTCACAGGTAACCTCCACTCTTCATACAGCCGCTCTGCTCCCTCACAGGTAACCTCCACTCTTCATACAGCCGCTCTGCTCCCTCACAGGTAACCTCCACTCTTCATACAGCCGCTCTGCTCCCTCACAGGTAACCTCCACTCTTCATACAGCCGCTCTGCTCCCTCACAGGTAACCCCCAGTCTTCAAACCGCCGCTCTGCTCCCTCACAGGTAACCTCCACTCTTCATACAGCAGCTCTGCTCCCTCACAGGTAAACCCCACTCTTCATACAGCGCTCTGCTCCTTCACATGTAACCTCCACTCTTCATACAGCCGCTCTGCTCCCTCACAGGTAACCGCCACTCTTCAAACAGCCGCTCTACTCCCTCACAGGTAACCCCCACTCTTCAAAAAGCCGCTCTGCTCCCTCACAGGTAACCGCCACTCTTCTAGCAGCCGCTCTGCTCCCTCACAGGTAACCTCCACTCTTCATGCAGCTGCTCTGCTCCCTCACAGGTAACCCCCACTCTTCATACAGCTGCTCTGCTCCCTCACAGGTAACCTCCACTCTTCATACAGCCACTTTGCTGCCTCACAGGTAACCTCCACTCTTCATACAGCCGCTCTGCTCCCTCACAGGTAACCTCCACTCTTCATACAGCCGCTCCGCTCCCTCACAGGTAACCTCCACTCTGCAAACAGCCGCTCTGCTCCCTCACAGGTAACCTCCACTCTTCATACAGCCGCTCTGCTCCCTCACAGGTAACCTCCACTCTTCATACAGCCGCTCTGCTCCCTCACAGGTAACCTCCACTCTTCATACAGCCGCTCTGCTCCCTCACAGGTAACCTCCACTCTTCATACAGCCGCTCTGCTCCCTCACAGGTAACCTCCACTCTTCATACAGCCGCTCTGCTCCCTCACAGGTAACCTCCACTCTTCATACAGCCGCTCTGCTCCCTCACAGGTAACCTCCACTCTTCATACAGCCGCTCTGCTCCCTCACAGGTAACCTCCACTCTTCATACAGCCGCTCTGCTCCCTCACAGGTAACCTCCACTCTTCATACAGCCGCTCTGCTCCCTCACAGGTAACCTCCACTCTTCATACAGCCGCTCTGCTCCCTCACAGGTAACCCTCACTCTTCATACAGCCGCTCTGCTCCCTCACAGGTAACCCCCAGTCTTCAAACAGCCGCTCTGCTCCCTCACAGGTAACCCCCACTCTTCATACAGCTGCTCTGCTCCCTCACAGGTAACCTCCACTCTTCATACAGCTGCTCTGCTCCCTCACAGGTAACCTCCACTCTTCATACAGCCGCTCTGCTCCCTCACAGGTTAGCTCCACTCTTCATACAGCCGCTCTGCTCCCTCACATGTTACCTCCACTCTTCATACAGCCGCTCTGCTCCCTCACAGGTAACCTCCTCTCTTCATACAGCCGCTCTGCTCCCTCACAGGTAACCTCCACTCTTCATACAGCCGCTCTGCTCCCTCACAGGTAACCTCCACTCTTCATACAGCTGCTCTGCTCCCTCACAGGTAACCTCCACTCTTCATACAGCTGCTCTGCTCCCTCACAGGTAACCTCCACTCTTCATACAGCGCTCTGCTCCCTCACAGGTAACCCCACTCTTCATACAGCGCTCTGCTCCCTCACAGGTAACCTCCACTCTTCATACAGCCGCTCTGCTCCCTCACAGGTAACCTCCCAGTCTTCAAACAGCCGCTCTGCTCCTCACAGGTAACCTCCACTCTTCATACAGCCGCTCTGCTCCCTCACAGGTAACCCCAGCTCTTCAAACAGCCGCTCTGCTCCCTCACAGGTAACCCCACTCTTCATACAGCCGCTCTGCTCCCTCACAGGTAACTCCACTCTTCATACAGCCGCTCTGCTCCCTCACAGGTAACCTCCACTCTTCATGCAGCTGCTCTGCTCCCTCACAGGTAACCCCCACACTTCATACAGCTGCTCTGCTCCCTCACAGGTAACCTCCACTCTTCATACAGCTGCTCTGCTCCCTCACAGGTAACCTCCACTCTTCATACAGCTGCTCTGCTCCCTCACAGGTAACCTCCACTCTTCATACAGCCGCTCTGCTCCCTCACAGGTAACCCCCAGTCTTCAAACAGCCGCTCTGCTCCCTCACAGGTAACCTCCACTCTTCATACAGCCGCTCTGCTCCCTCACAGGTAACCTCCACTCTTCATACAGCCGCTCTGCTCCCTCACAGGTAACCTCCACTCTTCATACAGCCGCTCTGCTCCCTCACAGGTAACCTCCACTCTTCATACAGCCGCTCTGCTCCCTCACAGGTAACCTCCACTCTTCATACAGCCGCTCTGCTCCCTCACAGGTAACCTCCACTCTTCATACAGCCGCTCTGCTCCCTCACAGGTAACCTCCACTCTTCATACAGCCGCTCTGCTCCCTCACAGGTAACCCCCACTCTTCATACAGCCGCTCTGCTCCCTCACAGGTAACCTCCACTCTTCATACAGCCGCTCTGCTCCCTCACAGGTAACCTCCACTCTTCATACAGCCGCTCTGCTCCCTCACAGGTAACCTCCACTCTTCATACAGCCGCTCTGCTCCCTCACAGGTAACCTCCACTCTTCATACAGCCGCTCTGCTCCCTCACAGGTTACATCCACTCTTCATACAGCCGCTCTGCTCCCTCACAGGTAACCCCCACTCTTCATACAGCCACTTTGCTTCCTCACAGGTAACCTCCACTGTTCATACAGACGCTCCGCTCCCTCACAGGTAATCTCCACTCTTCATACAGCCGCTCCGCACCCACACAGGTAACCTCCACTCTTTTAACAGCCGCTCTGCTCCCTCACAGGTTACCCCCACTCTTCATGCAGCAGCTCTGCTCCCTCACAGGTAACCCCCACTCTTCATACAGCTGCTCTGCTCCCTCACAGGTAACCTCCACTCTTCATACAGCCGCTCTGCTCCCTCACAGGTAACCTCCACTCTTCATACAGCCGCTCTGCTCCCTCACAGGTAACCTCCACTCTTCATACAGCCGCTCTGCTCCCTCACAGGTAACCTCCACTCTTCATACAGCCGCTCTGCTCCCTCACAGGTAACCTCCACTCTTCATACAGCCGCTCTGCTCCCTCACAGGTAACCTCCACTCTTCATACAGCCGCTCTGCTCCCTCACAGGTTACCTCCACTCTTCATACAGCTGCTCTGCTCCCTCACAGGTAACCCCCACTCTTCATACAGCCGCTCTGCTCCCTCACAGGTAACCTCCACTCTTCATACAGCTGCTCTGCTCCCTCACAGGTAACCCCCACTCTTCATACAGCCGCTCTGCTCCCTCACAGGTAACCTCCACTCTTCATACAGCCCTCTGCTCCCTCACAGGTAACCTCCACTCTTCATACAGCCGCTCTGCTCCCTCACAGGTAACCTCCACTCTTCATACAGCCGCTCTGCTCCCTCACAGGTAACCTCCACTCTTCAACAGCCGCTCTGCTCCCTCACAGGTAACCTCCACTCTTCAAACAGCCGCTCTGCTCCCTCACAGGTAACCTCCACTCTTCATACAGCCGCTCTGCTCCCTCACAGGTAACCCCCACTCTTCATACAGCCGCTCTGCTCCCTCACAGGTAACTGCCACTCTTCATACAGCCGCTCTACTCCCTCACAGGTAACCTCCACTCTTCATGCAGCTGCTCTGCTCCCTCACAGGTAAACCCCACTCTTCATACAGCTGCTCTGCTCCCTCACAAGTAACCTCCACTCTTCATACAGCCGCTCTGCTCCCTCACAGGTAACCTCCACTCTTCATACAGCCGCTCTGCTCCCTCACAGGTAACCTCCACTCTTCATACAGCCGCTCTGCTCCCTCACAGGTAACCTCCACTCTTCATACAGCCGCTCTGCTCCCTCACAGGTAACCTCCACTCTTCATACAGCCGCTCTGCTCCCTCACAGGTAACCTCCACTCTTCAAACTGCAGCTCTGCTCCCTCACAGGTAACCCCCACACTTCATACAGCCGCTCTGCTCCCTCACAGGTAACCTCCACTCTTCATACAGCCGCTCTGCTCCCTCACAGGTAACCTCCACTCTTCATACAGCCGCTCTGCTCCCTCACAGGTAACCTCCACTCTTCATACAGCCGCTCTGCTCCCTCACAGGTAACCTCCACTCTTCATACAGCCGCTCTGCTCCCTCACAGGTAACCCCCACTCTTCAAACAGCCGCTCTGCTCCCTCACAGGTAACTCCCACTCTTCATACAGCCGCTCTGCTCCCTCACAGGTAACCTCCACTCTTCATACAGCCGCTCTGCTCCCTCACAGGTAACCTCCACTCTTCATACAGCCGCTCTGCTCCCTCACAGGTAACCTCCACTCTTCATACAGCCGCTCTGCTCCCTCACAGGTAACCTCCACTCTTCATACAGCTGCTCTGCTCCCTCACAGGTAACCTCCACTCTTCATACAGCCGCTCTGCTCCCTCACAGGTAACCCCCACTCTTCATACAGCCGCTCTGCTCCCTCACAGGTAACCTCCACTCTTCATACAGCCGCTCTGCTCCCTCACAGGTAACCTCCACTCTTCATACAGCCGCTCTGCTCCCTCACAGGTAACCTCCACTCTTCATACAGCCGCTCTGCTCCCTCACAGGTAACCTCCACTCTTCATACAGCTGCTCTGCTCCCTCACAGGTAACCTCCACTCTTCAAACAGCCGCTCTGCTCCCTCACAGGTAACCTCCACTCTTCATACAGCTGCTCTGCTCCCTCACAGGTAACCCCCACTCTTCATACAGCCGCTCTGCTCCCTCACAGGTAACCTCCACTCTTCATACAGCCGCTCTGCTCCCTCACAGGTAACCTCCACTCTTCATACAGCCGCTCTGCTCCCTCACAGGTAAACTCCACTCTTCATACAGCTGCTCTGCTCCCTCACAGGTAACCCCCACTCTTCATACAGCCGCTCTGCTCCCTCACAGGTAACCCCCACTCTTCATACAGCTGCTCTGCTCCCTCACAGGTAACCTCCACTCTTCATACAGCCGCTCTGCTCCCTCACAGGTAACAACCACTCTTCAAACAGCCGCTCTGCTCCCTCACAGGTAACCCCCACTCTTCAAACAGCCGCTCTGCTCCCTCACAGGTAACCTCCACTCTTCATACAGCCGCTCTGCTCCCTCACAGGTAACCCCCACTCTTCAAACAGCCGCTCTGCTCCCTCACAGGTAACCTCCACTCTTCATACAGCCGCTCTGCTCCCTCACAGGTAACCTCCACTCTTCATACAGCCGCTCTGCTCCCTCACAGGTAACCTCCACTCTTCATACAGCCGCTCTGCTCCCTCACAGGTAACCGCCACTCTTCATACAGCCGCTCTACTCCCTCACAGGTAACCTCCACTCTTCATACAGCTGCTCTGCTCCCTCACAGGTAACCTCCACTCTTCATACAGCCGCTCTGCTCCCTCACAGGTAACCTCCACTCTTCATACAGCCGCTCTGCTCCCTCACAGGTAACCTCCACTCTTCATACAGCCGCTCTGCTCCCTCACAGGTAACCTCCACTCTTCATACAGCCGCTCTGCTCCCTCACAGGTAACCTCCACTCTTCATACAGCCGCTCTGCTCCCTCACAGGTAACCTCCACTCTTCATACAGCTGCTCTGCTCCCTCACAGGTAACCCCCACTCTTCATACAGCTGCTCTGCTCCCTCACAGGTAACCTCCACTCTTCATACAGCTGTTCTGCTCCCTCACAGGTAACCTCCACTCTTCATACAGCGCTCTGCTCCCTCACAGGTAACCTCCACTCTTCATACAGCTGCTCTGCTCCCTCACAGGTAACCTCCACTCTTCATACAGCAGCTCTGCTCCCTCACAGGTAACCTCCACTCTTCATACAGCCGCTCTGCTCCCTCACAGGTAACCTCCACTCTTCATACAGCAGCTCTGCTCCCTCACAGGTAACCTCCACTCTTCATACAGCTGCTCTGCTCCCTCACAGGTAACCTCCACTCTTCATACAGCCGCTCTGCTCCCTCACAGGTAACCTCCACTCTTCATACAGCCGCTCTGCTCCCTCACAGGTAAACTCCACTCTTCAAACAGCCGCTCTGCTCCCTCACAGGTAACCCCCACTCTTCATACAGCCGCTCTGCTCCCTCACAGGTAACCTCCACTCTTCATACAGCCGCTCTGCTCCCTCACAGGTAACCTCCACTCTTCATACAGCCGCTCTGCTCCCTCACAGGTAACCCCCACTCTTCAAACAGCCGCTCTGCTCCCTCACAGGTAACCCCACTCTTCATACAGCTGCTCTGCTCCCTCACAGGTAACCTCCACTCTTCATACAGCCGCTCTGCTCCCTCACAGGTAACCTCCACTCTTCATACAGCCGCTCTGCTCCCTCACAGGTAACCTCCACTCTTCATACAGCCGCTCTGCTCCCTCACAGGTAACCTCCACTCTTCATACAGCCGCTCTGCTCCCTCACAGGTAACCTCCACTCTTCATACAGCCGCTCTGCTCCCTCACAGGTAACCGCCACTCTTCATACAGCCGCTCTGCTCCCTCACAGGTAACCTCCACTCTTCATACAGCCGCTCTGCTCCCTCACAGGTAACCCCCACTATTCATACAGCTGCTCTGCTCCCTCTCAGGTAACCTCCACTCTTCATACAGCTGCTCTGCTCCCTCACAGGTAACCTCCACTCTTCATACAGCCGCTCTGCTCCCTCACAGGTAACCCCACTCTTCATACAGCCGCTCTGCTCCCTCACAGGTAACCTCCACTCTTCATACAGCCGCTCTGCTCCCTCACAGGTAACCTCCACTCTTCATACAGCCGCTCTGCTCCCTCACAGGTAACCTCCACTCTTCATACAGCCGCTCTGCTCCCTCACAGGTAACCCCACTCTTCATACAGCCGCTCTGCTCCCTCACAGGTAACCTCCACTCTTCATACAGCCGCTCTGCTCCCTCACAGGTAACCTCCACTCTTCATACAGCCGCTCTGCTCCCTCACAGGTAACCCCCACTCTTCATACAGCCGCTCTGCTCCCTCACAGGTAACCTCCACTCTTCATACAGCCGCTCTGCTCCCTCACAGGTAACCTCCACTCTTCATACAGCCGCTCTGCTCCTCACAGGTAACCTCCACTCTTCATACAGCCGCTCTGCTCCCTCACAGGTAACCTCCACTCTTCATACAGCCGCTCTGCTCCCTCACAGGTAACCTCCACTCTTCATACAGCCGCTCTGCTCCCTCACAGGTAACCCCCACTCTTCAAACAGCCGCTCTACTCCCTCACAGGTAACCCCACTTTTCATACAGCTGCTCTGCTCCCTCACAGGTAACCTCCACTCTTCATACAGCTGTTCTGCTCCCTCACAGGTAATCCCCACTCTTCATACAGCCGCTCTGCTCCCTCACAGGTAACCTCCACTCTTCATACAGCCGCTCTGCTCCCTCACAGGTAACCTCCACTCTTCATACAGCCGCTCTGCTCCCTCACAGGTAACCTCCACTCTTCATACAGCGCTCTGCTCCCTCACAGGTAACCTCCACTCTTCATACAGCGCTCTGCTCCCTCACAGGTAACCTCCACTCTTCATACAGCCGCTCTGCTCCCTCACAGGTAACCTCCACTCTTCATACAGCCGCTCTGCTCCCTCACAGGTAACCCCCACTCTTCATACAGCCGCTCTGCTCCCTCACAGGTAACCCCACTCTTCATACAGCCTCTCTGCTCCCTCACAGGTAACCTCAACTCTTCATACAGCCGCTCTGCTCCCTCACAGGTAACCTACACTCTTCATACAGCCGCTCTGCTCCCTCACAGGTAACCTCCCCTCTTCATACAGCCGCTTTGCTCCCTCACAGTCAACCCCCATTCTTCAAACAGCCGCTCTGCTCCCTCACAGGTAACCTCCACTCTTCATACAGCCGCTCTGCTCCCTCACAGGTAACCCCCACTCTTCATACAGCCGCTCTGCTCCCTCACAGGTAACCCCACTCTTCATACAGCCTGCTCTGCTCCCTCACAGGTAACCTCCCACTCTTCATACAGCCGGCTCTGCTCCCTCACAGGTAACCCCCACTCTTCATAAAGCCGCTCTGCTCCCTCACAGGTAACCTCCACTCTTCATACAGCTGCTCTGCTCCCTCACAGGTAACCCCCACTCTTCATACAGCTGCTCTGCTCCCTCACAGGTAACCTCCACTCTTCATACAGCCGCTCTGCTCCCTCACAGGTAACCTCCACTCTTCATACAGCTGCTCTGCTCCCTCACAGGTAACCCCCTCTCTTCATACAGCCGCTCTGCTCCCTCACAGGTAACCCCACTCTTCATACAGCTGCTCTGCTCCCTCACAGGTAACCTCCACTCTTCATACAGCCGCTCTGCTCCCTCACAGGTAACCTCCACTCTTCATACAGCCGCTCTGCTCCCTCACAGGTAACCTCCACTCTTCATACAGCCTGCTCTGCTCCCTCACAGGTAACCTCCACTCTTCATACAGCGCTCTGCTCCCTCACAGGTAACCCCCACTCTTCATACAGCCGCTCTGCTCCCTCACAGGTAACCTCCACTCTTCATACAGCCGCTCTGCTCCCTCACAGGTAACCTCCACTCTTCATACAGCCGCTCTGCTCCCTCACAGGTAACCCCACTCTTCAAACAGCCGCTCTGCTCCCTCACAGGTAACCTCCACTCTTCATACAGCCGCTCTGCTCCCTCACAGGTAACCTCCCACTCTTCATACAGCCGCTCTGCTCCCTCACAGGTAACCTCCACTCTTCATACAGCCGCTCTTCTCCCTCACAGGTTACCTTCACTCTTCATACAGCCGCTCTGCTCCTTCACAGGTAACTCCCACTCTTCATACAGCCGCTCTACTCCCTCACAGGTAACCCCCACTCTTCAAACTGCCGCTCTGCTCCATCACAGGTAACCCCCACTCTTCATACAGCCGCTCTGCTCCCTCACAGGTAACTGCCACTCTTCAAACAGCCTCTCTGCTCCCTCACAGGTTACCTCCACTCTTCATACAGCCGCTCTGCTCCCTCACAGGTAACCTCCACTCTTCATACAGCGCTCTGCTCCCTCACAGGTAACCTCCACTCTTCATACAGCCGCTCTGCTCCCTCACAGGTAAACCCCACTCTTCATACAGCCGCTCTGCTCCCTCACAGGTAACCCCACTCTTCATACAGCCGCTCTGCTCCCTCACAGGTAACCTCCACTCTTCATACAGCCGCTCTGCTCCCTCACAGGTAACCTCCACTCTTCATACAGCCGCTCTGCTCCCTCACAGGTAACCCCCACTCTTCAAACAGCGGCTCTGCTCCCTCACAGGTATCCCCCACTCTTCATACAGCTGCTCTGCTCCCTCACAGGTAACCTCCACTCTTCCTGAAGCTGCTCTGCTCCCTCACAGGTAATCTCCACTCTTCATACAGCTGCTCTGCTCCCTCACAGGTAACCTCCACTCTTCATACAGCCGCTCTGCTCCCTCACAGGTAACCTCCACTCTTCATACAGCCGCTCTGCTCCCTCACAGGTAACCTCCACTCTTCATACAGCCGCTCTGCTCCCTCACAGGTAACCCCCACTCTTCATACAGCCGCTCTGCTCCCTCACAGGTAACCCCCACTCTTCATACAGCCGCTCTGCTCCCTCACAGGTAACCTCCACTCTTCATACAGCCGCTCTGCTCCCTCACAGGTAACCTCCACTCTTCATACAGCCGCTCTGCTCCCTCACAGGTAACAGCCACTCTTCAAACAGCCGCTCTGCTCCCTCACAGGTAACCCCACTCTTCAAACAGCCGTTCGGCTCCCTCACAGGTAACCTCCACTCTTCATACAGCCGCTCTGCTCCCTCACAGGTAACTCCCACGCTTCAAACAGCCGCTCTGCTCCCTCACAGGCAACCCCCACTCTTCATACAGCCGCTCTGCTCCCTCACAGGTAACCTCCACTCTTCATACAGCCGCTCTGCTCCCTCACAGGTAACCTCCACTCTTCATACAGCCGCTCTGCTCCCTCACAGGTAACCTCCACTCTTCATACAGCCGCTCTGCTCCCTCACAGGTTACATCCACTCTTCATACAGCCGCTCTGCTCCCTCACAGGTAACCTCCACTCTTCATACAGCCGCTCTGCTCCCTCACAGGTTACATCCACTCTTCATACAGCCGCTTTGCTCCCTCACAGGTAACCCCCACTCTTCATACAGCCACTTTGCTTCCTCACAGGTAACCTCCACTGTTCATACAGACGCTCCGCTCCCTCACAGGTAATCTCCACTCTTCATACAGCCGCTCCGCACCCACACAGGTAACCTCCACTCTTCATACAGCCGCTCTGCTCCCTCACAGGTAACCTCCACTCTTCATACAGCCGCTCTGCTCCCTCACAGGTAACCGCCACTCTTCATACAGCCGCTCTGCTCCCTCACAGGTAACCTCCACTCTTCATACAGCTGCTCTGCTCCCTCACAGGTAACCTCCACTCTTCATACAGCCGCTCTGCTCCCTCACAGGTAACCTCCACTCTTCATACAGCCGCTCTGCTCCCTCACAGGTAACCTCCACTCTTCATACAGCCGCTCTGCTCCCTCACAGGTAGCCTCCACTCTTCATACGGCCGCTCTGCTCCCTCACAGGTATCCCCCCACTCTTCATACAGCCGCTCTGCAACCTCACAGGTAACCCCCAGTCTTCAAGCAGCCGCTCTGCTCCCTCACAGGTATCCCCCACTCTTCATACAGCCGCTCTGCTCCCTCACAGGTAATCCCCAGTCTTCATACAGCCGCTCTGCTCCCTCACAGGTATCCTCCACTCTTCATACAGCCGCTCTGCCCTCTCACAGGTAACACCCAGTCTTCAAACAGACGCTCTGCTCCCTCACAGGTAAACTTTAGTATTCATACAGCCGCTCCGCTCCCTCACAGGTAACCTCCACTCTTCAAACAGCCTGCTCTGCTCCCTCACAGGTAACCCCACTCTTCATACAGCCGCTCTGCTCCCTCACAGGTAACTCCCACTCTTCATACAGCCGCTCTGCTCCCTCACAGGTAACGTCCACTCTTCATACAGCTGCTCTGCTCCCTCACAGGTAACCTCCACTCTTCATGCAGCTGCTCTGCTCCCTCACAGGTAACCCCCACTCTTCAAACAGCTGCTCTGCTCCCTCACAGGTAACCCACTCTTCATACAGCCGCTCTGCTCCCTCACAGGTATCCTCCACTCTTCATACAGCAGCTCTGCTCCCTCACAGGTAACCCCCACTCTTCATACAGCTGCTCTGCTCCCTCACAGGTAACCTCCACTCTTCAAACAGCACTCTGCTCCCTCACAGGTAACCCCCACTCTTCATACAGCTGCTCTGCTCCCTCACAGGTTACCTCCACTCTTCATACAGCCGCTCTGCTCCCTCACAGGTAACCTCCACTCTTCATACAGCTGCTCTGCTCCCTCACAGGTTACCTCCACTCTTCATACAGCCGCTCTGCTCCCTCACAGGTAACCTCCACTCTTCATACAGCTGCTCTGCTCCCTCACAGGTAACCTCCTCTCTTCATACAGCCGCTCTGCTCCCTCACAGGTAACCTCCACTCTTCATACAGCTGCTCTGCTCCCTCACAGGTAACCTCCACTCTTCATACAGCCGCTCTGCTCCCTCACAGGTTACCTCCACTCTTCATACAGCCGCTCTGCTCCCTCACAGGTAACCTCCACTCTTCATACAGCCGCTCTGCTCCCTCACAGGTAACCTCCACTCTTCATACAGCCGCTCTGCTCCCTCACAGGTAACCCCCCTCTTCATACAGCCTGCTCTGCTCCCTCACAGGTAACCCCACTCTTCATACAGCTGCTCTGCTCCCTCACAGGTAACCACCACACTTCATACAGCCGCTCTGCTCCCTCACAGGTAACCCCACTCTTCATACAGCCGCTCTGCTCCCTCACAGGTAACCCCCACTCTTCAAACTGCAGCTCTGCTCCCTCACAGGTAACCCCCACACTTCATACAGCCGCTCTGCTCCCTCACAGGTAACCTCCACTCTTCATACGGCCGCTCTGCTCCCTCACAGGTATCCCCCCACTCTTCATACAGCCGCTCTGCTCCCTCACAGGTAACCTCCACTCTTCAAGCAGCCGCTCTGCTCCCTCACAGGTTAACCCCACTCTTCATACAGCTGCTCTGCTCCCTCACAGGTAACCTCCACTCTTCATACAGCCGCTCTGCTCCCTCACAGGTAACCTCCACTCTTCATACAGCCGCTCTGCTCCCTCACAGGTAACCCCCAGTCTTCAAACAGCCGCTCTGCTCCCTCACAGGTAACCTCCACTCTTCATACAGCCGCTCTGCTCCCTCACAGGTAACCTCCACTCTTCATACAGCCGCTCTGCTCCCTCACAGGTAACCTCCACTCTTCATACAGCCGCTCTGCTCCCTCGCAGGTTGCTCCCACTCTTCATACAGCTGCTCTGCTCCCTCACAGGTAACCTCCACTCTTCATACAGCTGCTCTGCTCCCTCTCAGGTAACCCACAGTCTTCAAACCGCCGCTCAGCTCCCTCACAGGTAAACTCCACTCTTCATACAGCCGCTCTGCTCCCTCACAGGTAACCTCCACTCTTTCATACAGCCGCTCTGCTCCCTCACAGGTAACCCCACTCTTCATACAGCCAGTCTGCTCCCTCACAGGTAACCCCAATCTTCATACAGCTGCTCTGCTCCCTCACAGGTAACCCCCACTCTTCATACAGCTGCTCTGCTCCCTCACAGGTATCCTCCACTCTTCATACAGCCGCTCTGCTCCCTCACAGGTAACCCCCACTCTTCATACAGCTGCTCTGCTCCCTCACAGGTAAACCCCACTCTTCATACAGCGCTCTGCTCCTTCACATGTAACCTCCACTCTTCATACAGCCGCTCTGCTCCCTCACAGGTAACCTCCACTCTTCATACAGCCGCTCTGCTCCCTCACAGGTAACCTCCACTCTTCATACAGCTGCTCTGCTCCCTCACAGGTAACCTCCACTCTTCATACAGCCGCTCTGCTCCCTCACAGGTAACCTCCACTCTTCATACAGCCGCTCTGCTCCCTCACAGGTAACCTCCACTCTTCATACAGCTGCTCTGCTCCCTCACAGGTAACCTCCACTCTTCATACAGCCGCTCTGCTCCCTCACAGGTAACTCCACTCTTCATACAGCCGCTCTGCTCCCTCACAGGTAACCTCCACTCTTCATACAGCCGCTCTGCTCCCTCACAGGTAACCTCCACTCTTCATACAGCCGCTCTGCTCCCCCACTGGTAACCTCCACTCTTCATACAGCCGCTCTGCTCCCTCACAGGTAACCTCCACTCTTCATACAGCCGCTCTGCTCCCTCACAGGTAACCTCCACTCTTCATACAGCCGCTCTGCTCCCTCACAGGTAACTTCCACTCTTCATACAGCCGCTCTGCTCCCTCACAGGTAACCTCCACTCTTCATACAGCCGCTCTGCTCCCTCACAGGTAACCACCACTCTTCATACAGCCGCTCTGCTCCCTCACAGGTAACCTCCACTCTTCATACAGCCGCTCTGCTCCCTCACAGGTAACCTCCACTCTTCATACATCCGCTCTGCTCCCTCACAGGTAACCTCCACTCTTCATACAGCTGCTCTGCTCCCTCACAGGTAACCTCCACTCTTCATACAGCCGCTCTGCTCCCTCACAGGTAACCTCCACTCTTCATACAGCCGCTCTGCTCCCTCACAGGTAACCTCCACTCTTCATACAGCCGCTCTGCTCCCTCACAGGTAACCTCCACTCTTCATACAGCCGCTCTGCTCCCTCACAGGTAACCTCCACTCTTCATACAGCCGCTCTGCTCCCTCACAGGTAACCTCCACTCTTCATACAGCAGCTCTGCTCCCTCACAGGTAACCCCCAGTCTTCATACAGCCGCTCTGCTCCCTCACAGGTAACCTCCACTCTTCATACAGCTGCTCTGCTCCCTCACAGGTAACCTCCACTCTTCATACAGCCGCTCTGCTCCCTCACAGGTAACCTCCACTCTTCATACAGCTGCTCTGCTCCCTCACAGGTAACCCCCACTCTTCATACAGCCGCTCTGCTCCCTCACAGGTAACCTCCACTCTTCATACAGCCGCTCTGCTCCCTCACAGGTAACCTCCACTCTTCATACAGCCGTTCTGCTCGCTCACAGGTAACTCCCACGCTTCAAACAGCCGCTCTGCTCCCTCACAGGCAACCCCCACACTTTAAACAGCCACTCTGCTCCCTCACAGGTAACCTCCACTCTTCAAACGGCCTCTCTGGTCCCTCACAGGTAACCCCCACTCTTCATACAGCCGCTCTGCTCCCTCACAGAAAACCTCCACTCTTCATACAGCCGCTCTGCTCCCTCACAGGTAACCTCCACTCTTCATACAGCCGCTCTGCTCCCTCACAGGTAACCTCCACTCTTCATACAGCCGCTCTGCTCCCTCACAGGTAACCTCCACTCTTCATACAGCCGCTCTGCTCCCTCACAGGTAACCTCCACTCTTCATACAGCCGCTCTGCTCCCTCACAGGTAACCTCCACTCTTCATACAGCCGCTCTGCTCCCTCACAGGTAACCTCCACTCTTCATACAGCCGCTCTGCTCCCTCACAGGTAACCTCCACTCTTCATACAGCCTCTCTGCTCCCTCACAGGTAACCCCCACTCTTCATACAGCCGCTCTGCTCCCTCACAGGTAACCTCCACTCTTCATACAGCCGCTCTGCTCCCTCACAGGTAACCTCCACTCTTCATACAGCCGCTCTGCTCCCTCACAGGTAACCTCCACTCTTCATACAGCCGCTCTGCTCCCTCACAGGTAACCTCCACTCTTCATACAGCCGCTCTGCTCCCTCACAGGTAACCTCCACTCTTCATACAGCCGCTCTGCTCCCTCACAGGTAACCTCCACTCTTCATACAGCCGCTCTGCTCCCTCACAGGTAACCCCCACTCTTCATACAGCCGCTCTGCTCCCTCACAGGTAACCTCCACTCTTCATACAGCCGCTCTGCTCCCTCACAGGTAACCTCCACTCTTCATACAGCCGCTCTGCTCCCTCACAGGTAACCTCCACTCTTCATACAGCCGCTCTGCTCCCTCACAGGTAACCCCACTCTTCATACAGCCGCTCTGCTCCCTCACAGGTAACCTCCACTCTTCATACAGCTGCTCTGCTCCCTCACAGGTAACCTCCACTCTTCATACAGCGCTCTGCTCCCTCACAGGTTACCTCCACTCTTCATACATCAGCTCTGCTCCCTCACAGGTAACCTCCACTCTTCATACAGCCGCTCTGCTCCCTCACAGGTAACCTTCACTCTTCATACAGCTGCTCTGCTCCCTCACAGGTAACCTCCACTCTTCATACAGCAGCTCTGCTCCCTCACAGGTAACCTCCACTCTTCATACAGCCGCTCTGCTCCCTCACAGGTAACCTCCACTCTTCATACAGCCGCTCTGCTCCCTCACAGGTAACCTCCACTCTTCAAACAGCCGCTCTGCTCCCTCACAGGTAACCTCCACTCTTCATACAGCCGCTCTGCTCCCTCACAGGTAACCTCCACTCTTCATACAGCCGCTCTGCTCCCTCACAGGTAACCTCCACTCTTCATACAGCGCTCTGCTCCCTCACAGGTAACCTCCACTCTTCATACAGCTGCTCTGCTCCCTCACAGGTAACCTCCACTCTTCATACAGCCGCTCTGCTCCCTCACAGGTAACCTCCACTCTTCATACAGCGCTCTGCTCCCTCACAGGTAACCTCACTCTTCATACAGCCGCTCTGCTCCCTCACAGTTTACCCTCCACTCTTCATACAGCCGCTCTGCTCCCTCACAGGTAACCTCCACTCTTCATACAGCCGCTCTGCTCCCTCACAGGTAACCTCCACTCTTCAAACAGCCGCTCTGCTCCCTCACAGGTAACCTCCACTCTTCATACAGCCGCTCTGCTCCCTCACAGGTAACCTCCACTCTTCAAACAGCCGCTCTGCTCCCTCACAGGTAACCCACCCTCTTCATACAGCTGCTCTGCTCCCTCACAGGTAATCCCCAGTCTTATAACAGCCGCTCTGCTCCCTCACAGGTAACCCCCACTCTTCATGCAGCTGCTTTGCTCCCTCACAGGTAACCCCCACTCTTCATACAGCCGCTCTGCTCCCTCACAGGTAACCTCCACTCTTCATACAGCCGCTCTGCTCCCTCACAGGTAACCTCCACTCTTCATACAGCCGCTCTGCTCCCTCACAGGTAACCCCACTCTTCATACAGCCGCTCTGCTCCCTCACAGGTAACCTCCACTCTTCATACAGCCGCTCTGCTCCCTCACAGGTAACCTCCACTCTTCATACAGCCGCTCTGCTCCCTCACAGGTAACCTCCACTCTTCATACAGCCGCTCTGCTCCCTCACAGGTAACCTCCACTCTTCATACAGCCGCTCTGCTCCCTCACAGGTAACCTCCACTCTTCATACAGCCGCTCTGCTCCCTCACAGGTAACCTCCACTCTTCATACAGCCGCTCTGCTCCCTCACAGGTAACCTCCACTCTTCATACAGCCGCTCTGCTCCCTCACAGGTAACCTCCACTCTTCATACAGCCGCTCTGCTCCCTCACAGGTAACCTCCACTCTTCATACAGCCGCTCTGCTCCATCACAGGTAACCCCCACGCTTCAAACAGCCACTCTGCTCCCTCACAGGTAACCTCCACTCTTCATACAGCTGCTCTGCTCCCTCACAGGTAACCCCCAGTCTTCAAACAGCCGCTCTGCTCCCTCACAGGTAATCTCCACTCTTCATACAGCCGCTCTGCTCCCTCACAGGGTAAACTCCACTCTTCCTACAGCTGCTCTACTCCCTCACAGGTAACCCCCACTCTTCAAACAGCCGCTCTGCTCCCTCACAGGTAACCCCCACTCTTCATACAGCCGCTCTGCTCCCTCACAGGTAACCTCCACTCTTCATACAGCCGCTCTGCTCCCTCACAGGTAACCTCCACTCTTCATACAGCTGCTCTGCTCCCTCACAGGTAACCCCCAGTCTTAAAACAGCCGCTCTGCTCCCTCACAGGTAACCTCCACTCTTCATACAGATGCTCTGCTCCCTCACAGGTAACCCCCAGTCTTCAAACCGCCGCTCTGCTCCCTCACAGGTAACCCCCACTCTCCTACAAGCCGCTCTGCTACCTCACAGGTTACCTCCACTCTTCATACAGCCGCTCTGCTCCCTCACAGGTATCCCCCACTCTTCATACAGCCGCTCTGCTCACTCACAGGTAAACTCCACTCTTCAAACAGCAGCTCTGCTCCCTCACAGGTAACCCCCACTCTTCATAGCAATGCTCTGCTACCTCACAGGTACCTCCACTCTCATACAGCTGCTCTGCTCCTTCACACGTCTCCTCCACTCTTCATACAGCCGCTCTGCTCCCTCACAGGTAACCCCCACTCTTCAAACAGCTGCTCTGCTCCCTCACAGGTAACCTCCACTCTTCATAGAGCTGCTCTGCTCCCTCACAGGTTACCTCCACTCTTCATGCAGCCGCTCTGCTCCTCACACGTACTCCTCCACTCTTCATACAGCCGCTCTGCTCCCTCACAGGTAACCTCCACTCTTCATACAGCCGCTCTGCTCCCTCACAGGTAACCTCCACTCTTCATACAGCCGCTCTGCTCCCTCACAGGTAACCTCCACTCTTCATACAGCCGCTCTGCTCCCTCACAGGTAACCTCCACTCTTCATACAGCAGCTCTGCTCCCTCACAGGTAACCACCACTCTTCATACAGCCGCTCTGCTCCCTCACAGGTAACCTCCACTCTTCATACAGCGCTCTGCTCCCTCACAGGTAACCTCCACTCTTCATACAGCCGCTCTGCTCCCTCACAGGTAACCTCCACTCTTCATACAGCCGCTCTGCTCCCTCACAGGTAACCTCCACTCTTCATACAGCCGCTCTGCTCCCTCACAGGTAACCCCCACTCTTCATACAGCTGCTCTGCTCCCTCACAGGTAACCTCCACTCTTCATACAGCCGCTCTGCTCCCTCACAGGTAACCTCCACTCTTCATACAGCCGCACTGCTCCCTCACAGGTAACCTCCACTCTTCATACAGCCGCTCTGCTCCCTCACAGGTAACCTCCACTCTTCATACAGCCGCTCTGCTCCCTCACAGGTAACCTCCACTCTTCATTCAGCCGCTCTGCTCCCTCACAGGTAACCTCCACTCTTCATACAGCCGCTCTGCTCCCTCACAGGTAACCTCCACTCTTCATACAGCCGCTCTGCTCCCTCACAGGTAACCTCCACTCTTCATACAGCCGCTCTGCTCCCTCACAGGTAACCTCCACTCTTCATACAGCCGCTCTGCTCCCTCACAGGTAACCTCACTCTTCATACAGCTGCTCTGCTCCCTCACAGGTAACCTCACTCTTCATACAGCTGCTCTGCTCCCTCACAGGTAACCCCCACTCTTCAAACAGCCGCTCTGCTCCCTCACAGGTAACCCCCACTCTTCATGCAGCCTGCTCTGCTCCCTCACATGTAACCTCCAGTCTTCATACAGCCTGCTCTGCTCCCTCACAGGTAACCCCACTCTTCAACAGCCGCTCTGCTCCCTCACAGGTAACCTCCACTCTTCATACAGCCGCTCTGCTCCCTCACAGGTAACCTCCACTCTTCATACAGCCGCTCTGCTCCCTCACAGGTAACCTCCACTCTTCATACAGCCGCTCTGCTCCCTCACAGGTAACCTCCACTCTTCATACAGCCGCTCTGCTCCCTCACAGGTAACCTCCACTCTTCATACAGCCGCTCTGCTCCCTCACAGGTAACCTCCACTCTTCATACAGCCGCTCTGCTCCCTCACAGGTAACCTCCACTCTTCATACAGCCGCTCTGCTCCCTCACAGGTAACCTCCACTCTTCATACAGCCGCTCTGCTCCCTCACAGGTAACCTCCACTCTTCATACAGCCGCTCTGCTCCCTCACAGGTAACCTCCACTCTTCATACAGCCGCTCTGCTCCCTCACAGGTAACCTCCACTCTTCATACAGCCGCTCTGCTCCCTCACAGGTAACCTCCACTCTTCATACAGCCGCTCTGCTCCCTCACAGGTAACCTCCACTCTTCATACAGCCGCTCTGCTCCCTCACAGGTAACCTCCACTCTTCATACAGCCGCTCTGCTCCCTCACAGGTAACCTCCACTCTTCATACAGCCGCTCTGCTCCCTCACAGGTAACCTCCACTCTTCATACAGCCGCTCTGCTCCCTCACAGGTAACCTCCACTCTTCATACAGCCGCTCTGCTCCCTCACAGGTAACCTCCACTCTTCATACAGCCGCTCTGCTCCCTCACAGCTAATCCCCACTCTTCATACAGCCGCTCTACTCCCTCACAGGTAACCTCCACTCTTCATACTGCCGCTCTGCTCCCTCACTTGTAACCTCCACTCTTCATACAGCCGCTCTGCTCCCTCACAGGTAACCTCCACTCTTCATACACCGCTCTGCTCCCTCACAGGTAACCCCCAGTCTTCAAACAGCCGCTCTGCTCCCTCACAGGTAACCTCCACTCTTCATACAGCTGCTCTGCTCCCTCACAGGTAACCTCCACTCTTCATACAGCCGCTCTGCTCCCTCACAGGTAACCTCCACTCTTCATACAGCCGCTCTGCTCCCTCACAGGTAACCTCCACTCTTCATACAGCCGCTCTGCTCCCTCACAGGTAACCCCCAGTCTTCAAACAGCCGCTCTGCTCCCTCACAGGTAATCTCCACTCTTCATACAGCCGCTCTGCTCCCTCACAGGTAACTCCACTCTTCATACAGCCGCTCTGCTCCCTCACAGGTAACCTCCACTCTTCATACAGCCGCTCTGCTCCCTCACAGGTAACCTCCACTCTTCATACAGCCGCTCTGCTCCCTCACAGGTAACCTCCACTCTTCATACAGCCGCTCTGCTCCCTCACAGGTAACCTCCACTCTTCAAACAGCCGCTCTGCTCCCTCACAGGTAACCTCCACTCTTCATACAGCAGCTCTGCTCCCTCACAGGTAACCCCCAGTCTTCAAACAGCCGCTCTGCTCCCTCACAGGTAACCTCCACTCTTCATACAGCTGCTCTGCTCCCTCACAGGTAACCTCCACTCTTCATACAGCTGCTCTGCTCCCTCACAGGTAACCTCCACTCTTCATACAGCCGCTCTGCTCCCTCACAGGTAACCTCCACTCTTCATACAGCCGCTCTGCTCCCTCACAGGTAACCTCCACTCTTCATACAGCCGCTCTGCTCCCTCACAGGTAACCTCCACTCTTCATACAGCCGCTCTGCTCCCTCACAGGTAACCCCACTCTTCATACAGCTGCTCTGCTCCCTCACAGGTAACCTCCACTCTTCATACAGCGCTCTGCTCCCTCACAGGTAACCTCCACTCTTCATACAGCCGCTCTGCTCCCTCACAGGTAACCTCCACTCTTCATACAGCCGCTCTGCTCCCTCACAGGTAACCTCCACTCTTCATACAGCCGCTCTGCTCCCTCACAGGTAACCTCCACTCTTCATACAGCCGCTCTGCTCCCTCACAGGTAACCTCCACTCTTCAAACAGCAGCTCTGCTCCCTCACAGGTAACCTCCACTCTTCATACAGCTGCTCTGCTCCCTCACAGGTAACCTCCACTCTTCATACAGCCGCTCTGCTCCCTCACAGGTAACCTCCACTCTTCATACAGCCGCTCTGCTCCCTCACAGGTAACCTCCACTCTTCATACAGCCGCTCTGCTCCCTCACAGGTAACCCCCACTCTTCATACAGCCGCTCTGCTCCCTCACAGGTAACCTCCACTCTTCATACAGCCGCTCTGCTCCCTCACAGGTAACCTCCACTCTTCATACAGCCGCTCTGCTCCCTCACAGGTAACCTCCACTCTTCATTCAGCCGCTCTGCTCCCTCACAGGTAACCCCACTCTTCATACAGCCGCTCTGCTCCCTCACAGGTAACCCCACTCTTCATACAGCCGCTCTGCTCCCTCACAGGTAACCTCCACTCTTCATACAGCCGCTCTGCTCCCTCACAGGTAACCCCCACTCTTCATACAGCTGCTCTGCTCCCTCACAGGTAACCCCCACTCTTCATACAGCTGCTCTGCTCCCTCACAGGTAACCTCCACTCTTCATACAGCCGCTCTGCTCCCTCACAGGTAACCTCCACTCTTCATACAGCCGCTCTGCTCCCTCACAGGTAACCTCCACTCTTCATACAGCCGCTCTGCTCCCTCACAGGTAACCCCCAGTCTTCAAACAGCCGCTCTGCTCCCTCACAGGTAACCCCCACTCTTCATACAGCCGCTCTGCTCCCTCACAGGTAACCTCCACTCTTCATACAGCCGCTCTGCTCCCTCACAGGTAACCTCCACTCTTCATACAGCCGCTCTGCTCCCTCACAGGTAACCCCCACTCTTCATACAGCCGCTCTGCTCCCTCACAGGTAACCTCCACTCTTCATACAGCCGCTCTGCTCCCTCACAGGTAACCTCCACTCTTCATACAGCCGCTCTGCTCCCTCACAGGTAACCTCCACTCTTCATACAGCGCTCTGCTCCCTCACAGGTAACCCCCACTCTTCATACAGCCGCTCTGCTCCCTCACAGGTAACCTCCACTCTTCATACAGCCGCTCTGCTCCCTCACAGGTAACCTCCACTCTTCATACAGCCGCTCTGCTCCCTCACAGGTAACCTCCACTCTTCATACAGCCTGCTCTGCTCCCTCACAGGTAACCTCCACTCTTCATACAGCCGCTCTGCTCCCTCACAGGTAACCTCCACTCTTCATACAGCCGCTCTGCTCCCTCACAGGTAACCTCCACTCTTCATACAGCCGCTCTGCTCCCTCACAGGTAACCTCCACTCTTCATACAGCCGCTCTGCTCCCTCACAGGTAACCTCCACTCTTCATACAGCCGCTCTGCTCCCTCACAGGTAACCTCCACTCTTCATACAGCTGCTCTGCTCCCTCACAGGTAACCTCCACTCTTCATACAGCCGCTCTGCTCCCTCACAGGTAACCTCCACTCTTCAAACAGCCGCTCTGCTCCCTCACAGGTAACCCCCACTCTTCATACAGCCGCTCTGCTCCCTCACAGGCAACCGCCACTCTTCAAACAGCAGCTCTGCTCCCTCACAGGTAACCCCCACTCTTCATACAGCTGCTCTGCTCCCTCACAGGTAACCGCCACTCTTCATACAGCCGCTCTACTCCCTCACAGGTAACCTCCACTCTTCATGCAGCTGCTCTGCTCCCTCACAGGTAACCCCCACTCTTCATACAGCCGCTCTGCTCCCTCACAGGTAACCTCCACTCTTCATACAGCCGCTCTGCTCCCTCACAGGTAACCTCCACTCTTCATACAGCCGCTCTGCTCCCTCACAGGTAACCCCCACTCTTCATACAGCTGCTCTGCTCCCTCACAGGTAACCTCCACTCTTCATACAGCTGCTCTGCTCCCTCACAGGTAACCTCCACTCTTCATACAGCCGCTCTGCTCCCTCACAGGTAACCTCCACTCTTCATACAGCCGCTCTGCTCCCTCACAGGTAACCTCCACTCTTCATACAGCCGCTCTGCTCCCTCACAGGTAACCCCCACTCTTCAAACAGCTGCTCTGCTCCCTCACAGGTAACCTCCACTCTTCATACAGCTGCTCTGCTCCCTCACAGGTAACCCCCAGTCTTCATACAGCCGCTCTGCTCCCTCACAGGTAACCTCCACTCTTCATACAGCCGCTCTGCTCCTTCACAGGTAACCTCCACTCTTCAAACAGCAGCTCTGCTCCCTCACAGGTAACCCCCACTCTTCATACAGCTGCTCTGCTCCCTCACAGGTAACCTCCACTCTTCATACAGCAGCTCTGCTCCCTCACAGGTAACCTCCACTCTTCATACAGCCGCTCTGCTCCCTCACAGGTAACCTCCACTCTTCATACAGTCGCTCTGCTCCCCCACAGGTAACCTCCGCTCTTCATACAGCCGCTCTGCTCCCTCACAGGTAACCTCCACTCTTCATACAGCCGCTCTGCTCCCTCACAGGTTACCTCCACTCTTCATACAGCCGCTCTGCTCCCTCACAGGTAACTCCCACTCTTCATACCTCCGCTCTGCTCCCTCACAGGTTACCTCCACTCTTCATACAGCCGCTCTGCTCCCTCACAGGTAACCCCCACTCTCCATACAACTTCTCTGCTCCCTCACAGGTAACCTCCACTCTTCATACAGTCGCTCTGCTCCCTCACAGGTAACCCCCAGTCTTCAAACAGCCGCTCTGCTCCCTCACAGGTCTCCCCCACTCTTCATACAGCCGCTCTGCTCTCTCACAGGTAACCTCCACTCTTCATACAGCGCTCTGCTCCCTCACAGGTAACCTCCACTCTTCATACAGCCGCTCTGCTCCCTCACAGGTAAACCTCCACTCTTCATACAGCTGCTCTGCTCCCTCACAGGTAACCTCCACTCTTCATACAGCCGCTCTGCTCCCTCACAGGTAACCCCCACTCTTCATACAGCCGCTCTGCTCCCTCACAGGTAACCTCCACTCTTCATACAGCCGCTCTGCTCCCTCACAGGTAAACTCCACTCTTCATACAGCCGCTCTGCTCCCTCACAGGTAACCCCCAGTCTTCAAACAGCCGCTCTGCTCCCTCACAGGTAACCTCCACTCTTCATACAGCTGCTCTGCTCCCTCACAGGTAACCCCCAGTCTTCAAACAGCCGCTCTGCTCCCTCACAGGTAATCTCCACTCTTCATACAGCCGCTCTGCTCCCTCACAGGTTACCTCCACTCTTCATACAGCCGCTCTGCTCCCTCACAGGTAACCCCCACTCTTCATACAGCCGCTCTGCTCCCTCACAGGTAACCTCCACTCTTCATACAGCCGCTCTGCTCCCTCACAGGTAACCTCCACTCTTCAAACAGCAGCTCTGCTCCCTCACAGGTAACACCCACTCTTCATACAGCTGCTCTGCTCCCTCACAGGTAACCTCCACTCTTCATACAGCCGCTCTGCTCCCTCACAGGTAACCTCCACTCTTCATACAGCCGCTCTGCTCCCTCACAGGTAACCTCCACTCTTCATTCAGTCGCTCTGCTCCCCCACAGGTAACCTCCGCTCTTCATACAGCCGCTCTGCTCCCTCACAGGTAACCTCCACTCATCAAACAGCAGCTCTGCTCCCTCACAGGTAACCTCCACTCTTCATACAGCCGCTCTGCTCCCTCACAGGTAACTCCCACTCTTCATACAGCCGCTCTGCTACCTCACAGGTAACCCCCAGACTTCAAACAGCCGCTCTGCTCCCTCGCAGGTATCCCCCTCTCTTCATACAGCTGCTCTGCTCCCTTACATGTAAACTCCACTCTTCAAACGGTCGCTCTGCTCCCACACAGGTAACCCCCAGCGTTCATACAGCTGCTCTGCTCCCTCACAGGTAACCCCCACTCTTCATACATCTACTCTGCTCCCTCACAGATTACCTCCACTCTTCATACAGCTGCTCTGCTCCCTCACAGGTATCCTCCACTCTTCATACAGCCGCTCTGCTCCCTCACAGGTAAACTCCACTCTTCCTACAGCTGCTCTTTTCCCTCACTGGTAACCCCCAGTGTTCAAAAAGCCGTTCTGCTCCCTCACAGGTATCCCCCACTCTTCATACAGCCGCTCTGCTCCCTCACAGGTAACCTCCACTCTTCATACAGCCGCTCTGCTCCCTCACAGGTAACCTCCACTCTTCATACAGCTGATCTGCTCCCTCACAGGTAACCCCCAGTCTTAAAACAGCCGCGCTGCTCCCTCACAGGTAACCCCCAGTCTTCAAACCGCCGCTCTGCTCCCTCACAGGTAAACTCCACACTTCATACAGCCGCTCTGCTCCCTCACAGGTTACCTCGACTCTTCATCCAGCCGCTCTGCTCCCTCACAGGTAACCTCCACTCTTAATACAGCCGCTCTGCTCACTCACAGGTAACCTCCACTCTTCAAACAGCAGCTCTGCTCCCTCACAGGTAAACTTTGCTCTCTACACAACTGCTGTGCTCCCTCACAGGTAAACGTTAGTATTTATACAGCTGCTCTGCTCCCTCACAGGTAACCTCCACTCTTCATACAGCCGCTCTGTTCCCTCAAATGGAACCCCTACTCTTCATACAGCTGCTCTGCACCCTCACAGGTAACCCCCAGTCTTCAAACCGCCGCTCTGTTCCCTCACAGGTAATCTCCACTCTTCATACAGCCGCTCTGCTCCCTCACAGATTACCTCCACTCTTCATACAGCCGCTCTGCTCCCTCACAGGTAACCTCCACTCTTCATACAGCCACTCTGCTCCCTCACAGCTAACCTCCACTCTTCATACAGCCGCTCCGATCCCTCACAGGTAACCTCCACTCTTCAAACAGCATCTCTGCTCCCTCACAGGTAACCCCCACACTTCATACAGCGGCTCTGCTCCCTCACAGGTAACCTCCATTCTTCATACAGCCGATCTGCTCTCTCACAGGTAACCTCCATTCTTCATATAGCCGCTCTGCTCCCTCACAGGTAACCTCCACTCTTCATACAGTCGCTCTGCTCCCCCACAGGTTACCTCCGCTCTTCATACAGCCGCTTTGCTCCCTCACAGCTAACTCCCACTCTTCATACAGCCGCTCTGCTACCTCACAGGTAACCCCCAGTCTTCAAACAGCCGCTCTGCTCCCTCGCAGGTATCCCCCTCTCTTCATACAGCCGCTCTGCTCCCTTACATGTAAACTCCACTCTTCAAACAGCTGCTCTGCTCCCTCAAATGGAACCCCTACTCTTCATACAGCTGCTCTGCACCCTCACATGTAAACCCCACTCTTCAAACAGCTGCTCTGCTCCCTCACATGTAACCCCCACTCTTCATACAGCTGCTCTGCTCCCTCACAGGTAACAACCACTCTTCATACATCTGCTCTGCTACATCACAGATTACCTCCACTCTTCATACAGCTGCTCTGCTCCCTCACAGGTATCCTCCACTCTTCATACAGCTGCTCTTTTCCCTCACTGGTAAACCCCAGTGTTCAAAAAGCCGTTCTGCTCCCTCACAGGTATCCCCCTCTCTTCATACAGCCGCTGTGCTCCCTCACAGGTAACCTCCACTCTTCATACAGCCGCTCTGCTCCCTCACAGGTAACCTCCACTCTTCATGCAGCCGTTCTGCTCCCTCACAGGTATCCCCCTCTCTTCATACAGCCGCTCTGCTCCCTCACAGGTAACCTCCACTCTTCATACAGCTGCTCTGCTCCCTCACAGGTAACCTCCACTCTTCATACAGCCGTTCTGCTCCCTCACAGGTAACCTCCACTCTTCATACAGCCGCTCTGCTCCCTCACAGGTAATCCCCACTCTTCATACAGCCGCTCTGCTCCCTCACAGGTAACCTCCACTCTTCATACAGCCGCTCTGCTCCCTCACAGGTAACCTTCACTCTTCATACAGCCGCTCTGCTCCCTCACAGGTAACCTCCACTCTTCATACAGCCGCTCTGCTCCCTCACAGGTAACCCCCAGTGTTCAAACAACCGCTCTGCTCCCTCACAGGTAAACTTTTGTATTTATACAGCCTCTCTGCTCCCTCACAGGTAACTCCACTCTTCAAACAGCCGCTCTGCTTCCTCACAGGTAACCTCCACTCTTCATACAGCTGCTCTGCTCCCTCACAGGTAACCCCCAGTCTTCAAACCGCCGCTCTGCACCCTCACAGGTAAACTCCACTCTTCATACCTCCGCTCTGCTCCCTCACAGGTTACCTCCACTCTTCATACATTCGCTCTGCTCCCTCACAGGTAACCCCCACTCTCCATACAACTTCTCTGCTCCCTCACAGGTAACCTCCACTCTTCATACAGCCATTCTGCTACCTCACAGGTAACCCCCACTCTTCATACAGTCGCTCTGCTCCCTCACAGGTAACCCCCAGTCTTCAAACAGTCGCTCTGCTCCCTCACAGGTATCCCCCACTCTTCATACAGCCACTCTGCTCCCTCACAGGTAAACTCCACTCTTCAAACAGCCGCTCTGCTCCCTCACAGGCAACCCCCAATCTTCATATAGCTGCTCTGCTCCCTCACAGGTAACCCCCACTCTTCATACAGCTGCTCTGCTCCCTCACAGGTTACCTCCACTCTTCATACAGCTGCTCTGCTCCTTCACATGTATCCTCCACTCTTCATACAGCCGCTCTGCTCCCTCACAGGTAACCCCCACTGTTCATACAGCTGCTCTGCTCCCTCACAGGTAAGCTCCACTCTTCATACAGCGGCTCTGCTCCCTCACAGGTAACCTCCACTCTTCATACAGCCGCTCTGCTCCCACACAGGTAACCTCCACTCTTCATACAGTCGCTCTGCTCCCCCACAGGTAACCTCCGCTCTTCCTACAGCCGCTCTGCTCCCTCACAGGTAACCTCCACTCTTCATACAGCCGCTCTGCTCCCTCACAGGTTACCTCCACTCTTCATACAGCCGCTCTGCTCCCTCACAGGTAACTCCCACTCTTCATACAGCCGCTGTGCTACCTCACAGGTAACCCCCAGTCTTCAAACAGCCGCTCTGCTCCCTCGCAGGTATCCCCCTCTCTTTATACAGCCGCTCTGCTCCCTTACATGTAAACTCCACTCTTCAAACAGTCGCTCTGCTCCCTCACAGGTAACCCCCAGTCTTCATACAGCTGCTCTGCTCCCTCACAGGTAACCCCCACTCTTCATACATCTGCTCTGCTCCCTCACAGATTACCTCCACTCTTCATACAGCTGCTCTTTTCCCTCACTGGTAACCCCCAGTGTTCAAAAAGCCGTTCTGCTCCCTCACAGGTGTCCCCCACTCTTCATACAGCCGCTCTGCTCCCTCACAGGTAACCTCCACTCTTCATACTGCCGCTCTGCTCCCTCACAGGTAAACTTCGCTCTTTACACAACTACTGTGCTCCCTCACGGGTAAACTCAGCACTTTATACTGGCTCTCCACGCCCTCACAGATAAACTCCACACTTCATACAGCCACTCTGCTCCCTCACAGGTAAACTCCGCTCTTCATGCAGCTGCTCTGCTCCCTCACAGGTAAACTCCGCTCTTCATACAGCCGCTCTGCTCCGTCACAGGTAAACTTCGCGGTTTACACAACTGCTGTGCTCCCTCACAGGTGAACTCCAATCTTTATACAGCAGCTCTACTCACTCACAGGTAACCTCCACTCTTCATACAGCCGCTCTGCTCCCTCACAGGTAAACTCCACTCTTCATACAGCCGCTCTAGTGCCTCACAGGTAAACTTTGCTCTTTACACAACTGCTGTGCTCCCTCACAGGTAAACTTTAGTATTTATACAGCTGCTCTGCTCCCTCACATGTAACCCCCATTCTTCAAACAGCCGCTCTACTCCCTCACAGGTAAGCTCCACACTTCATGCAGCTGCTCTGCTCCCTCACAGGTAACCCCCACTCTTCATACGGCTGCTCTGCTCCCTCACAGGTAACCTCCACTCTTCATACAGCTGTTCTGCTCCCTCACAGATAATCTTCACTCTTCATACAGCCGCTCTGCTCCCTCACAGGTAATCCCCACTCTTCATACAGCCGCTCTGCTCCCTCACAGGTAACCTCCACTCTTCATACAGACGCTCTGCTCCCTCACAGGTAACCTCCACTCTTCATACAGCCGCTCTGCTCCCTCACAGGTAACCTCCACTCTTCATACAGCCGCTCTGCTCCCTCACTGGTAAATCCCACTCTTCATACAGCCGCTCTGCTCCCTTACAGGTAACCTCCACTCTTAATACAGACGCTCTGCTCCCTCACAGGTAACCTCTACTCTTCATACAGCCGCTCTGCTCCCTCACAGGGAACCTCCACTCTTCATACAGCTGCTCTGCTCCCTCACAGGTATCCCCCAGTCTTCAAACAGCCGCTCTGCTCCCTCACAGGTAATCTTTAGTATTTATACAGCCGCTCTGAACCCTCACAGGTAACCTCCACTCTTCAAACAGCCGCTCTGCTCCCTCACAGGTAAACTCCACTCTTCATACAGCCGCTCTAGTCCCTCACAGGTAAACTTTGCTCTTTACACAACTGCTGTGCTCCCTCACAGGTAAACTTTAGTATTTATACAGCTGCTCTGCTCCCTCACATGTAACCCCCATTCTTCAAACAGCCGCTCTGCTCCCTCAAATGGAACCCCCACTCTTCATACAGCTGCTCTGCACCCTCACATGTAAACCCCACTCTTCAAACAGCCGCTCTGCTCCCTCACAGGTAACCTCCACTCTTCATACAGCCGCTCTACTCCCTCACAGGTAACCGCCACTCTTCCAGCAGCCGCTCTACTCCCTCACAGGTAACCTCCACTCTTCATGCAGCTGCTCTGCTCCCTCACAGGTAACCCCCACTCTTCATACAACTGCTCTGCTCCCTCTCAGGTAACCTCCACTCTTCATACAGCTGTTCTGCTCCCTCCCAGATAATCTCCACTCTTCATACAGCCGCCCTGCTCCCTCACAGGTAACCCCCACTGTTCATACAGCTGCTCTGCTCCCTCACAGGTAACCTCCACTCTTCATACAGCCGTTCTGCTCCCTCACAGGTAACCTCCACTCTTCATACAGCCGCTCTGTTCCCTCAAATGGAACCCCTACTCTTCATACAGCTGCTCTGCACCCTCACAGGTAACCCCCAGTCTTCAAACCGCCGCTCTGTTCCCTCACAGGTAATCTCCACTCTTCATACAGCCGCTCTGCTCCCTCACAGATTACCTCCACTCTTCATACAGCCGCTCTGCTCCCTCACAGGTAACCTCCACTCTTCATACAGCCACTCTGCTCCCTCACAGCTAACCTCCACTCTTCATACAGCCGCTCCGATCCCTCACAGGTAACCTCCACTCTTCAAACAGCATCTCTGCTCCCTCACAGGTAACCCCCACACTTCATACAGCGGCTCTGCTCCCTCACAGGTAACCTCCATTCTTCATACAGCCGATCTGCTCTCTCACAGGTAACCTCCATTCTTCATATAGCCGCTCTGCTCCCTCACAGGTAACCTCCACTCTTCATACAGTCGCTCTGCTCCCCCACAGGTTACCTCCGCTCTTCATACAGCCGCTTTGCTCCCTCACAGCTAACTCCCACTCTTCATACAGCCGCTCTGCTACCTCACAGGTAACCCCCAGTCTTCAAACAGCCGCTCTGCTCCCTCGCAGGTATCCCCCTCTCTTCATACAGCCGCTCTGCTCCCTTACATGTAAACTCCACTCTTCAAACAGCTGCTCTGCTCCCTCAAATGGAACCCCTACTCTTCATACAGCTGCTCTGCACCCTCACATGTAAACCCCACTCTTCAAACAGCTGCTCTGCTCCCTCACATGTAACCCCCACTCTTCATACAGCTGCTCTGCTCCCTCACAGGTAACAACCACTCTTCATACATCTGCTCTGCTACATCACAGATTACCTCCACTCTTCATACAGCTGCTCTGCTCCCTCACAGGTATCCTCCACTCTTCATACAGCTGCTCTTTTCCCTCACTGGTAAACCCCAGTGTTCAAAAAGCCGTTCTGCTCCCTCACAGGTATCCCCCTCTCTTCATACAGCCGCTGTGCTCCCTCACAGGTAACCTCCACTCTTCATACAGCCGCTCTGCTCCCTCACAGGTAACCTCCACTCTTCATGCAGCCGTTCTGCTCCCTCACAGGTATCCCCCTCTCTTCATACAGCCGCTCTGCTCCCTCACAGGTAACCTCCACTCTTCATACAGCTGCTCTGCTCCCTCACAGGTAACCTCCACTCTTCATACAGCCGTTCTGCTCCCTCACAGGTAACCTCCACTCTTCATACAGCCGCTCTGCTCCCTCACAGGTAATCCCCACTCTTCATACAGCCGCTCTGCTCCCTCACAGGTAACCTCCACTCTTCATACAGCCGCTCTGCTCCCTCACAGGTAACCTTCACTCTTCATACAGCCGCTCTGCTCCCTCACAGGTAACCTCCACTCTTCATACAGCCGCTCTGCTCCCTCACAGGTAACCCCCAGTGTTCAAACAACCGCTCTGCTCCCTCACAGGTAAACTTTTGTATTTATACAGCCTCTCTGCTCCCTCACAGGTAACTCCACTCTTCAAACAGCCGCTCTGCTTCCTCACAGGTAACCTCCACTCTTCATACAGCTGCTCTGCTCCCTCACAGGTAACCCCCAGTCTTCAAACCGCCGCTCTGCACCCTCACAGGTAAACTCCACTCTTCATACCTCCGCTCTGCTCCCTCACAGGTTACCTCCACTCTTCATACATTCGCTCTGCTCCCTCACAGGTAACCCCCACTCTCCATACAACTTCTCTGCTCCCTCACAGGTAACCTCCACTCTTCATACAGCCATTCTGCTACCTCACAGGTAACCCCCACTCTTCATACAGTCGCTCTGCTCCCTCACAGGTAACCCCCAGTCTTCAAACAGTCGCTCTGCTCCCTCACAGGTATCCCCCACTCTTCATACAGCCACTCTGCTCCCTCACAGGTAAACTCCACTCTTCAAACAGCCGCTCTGCTCCCTCACAGGCAACCCCCAATCTTCATATAGCTGCTCTGCTCCCTCACAGGTAACCCCCACTCTTCATACAGCTGCTCTGCTCCCTCACAGGTTACCTCCACTCTTCATACAGCTGCTCTGCTCCTTCACATGTATCCTCCACTCTTCATACAGCCGCTCTGCTCCCTCACAGGTAACCCCCACTGTTCATACAGCTGCTCTGCTCCCTCACAGGTAAGCTCCACTCTTCATACAGCGGCTCTGCTCCCTCACAGGTAACCTCCACTCTTCATACAGCCGCTCTGCTCCCACACAGGTAACCTCCACTCTTCATACAGTCGCTCTGCTCCCCCACAGGTAACCTCCGCTCTTCCTACAGCCGCTCTGCTCCCTCACAGGTAACCTCCACTCTTCATACAGCCGCTCTGCTCCCTCACAGGTTACCTCCACTCTTCATACAGCCGCTCTGCTCCCTCACAGGTAACTCCCACTCTTCATACAGCCGCTGTGCTACCTCACAGGTAACCCCCAGTCTTCAAACAGCCGCTCTGCTCCCTCGCAGGTATCCCCCTCTCTTTATACAGCCGCTCTGCTCCCTTACATGTAAACTCCACTCTTCAAACAGTCGCTCTGCTCCCTCACAGGTAACCCCCAGTCTTCATACAGCTGCTCTGCTCCCTCACAGGTAACCCCCACTCTTCATACATCTGCTCTGCTCCCTCACAGATTACCTCCACTCTTCATACAGCTGCTCTTTTCCCTCACTGGTAACCCCCAGTGTTCAAAAAGCTCACAGGTAACCTCCACTCTTCATACAGCCGTTCTGCTCCCTCACAGGTAACCTCCACTCTTCATACTGCCGCTCTGCTCCCTCACAGGTAAACTTCGCTCTTTACACAACTACTGTGCTCCCTCACGGGTAAACTCAGCACTTTATACTGGCTCTCCACGCCCTCACAGATAAACTCCACTCTTCATACAGCCGCTCTGCTCCCTCACAGGTTACCGCCACTCTTCAAACAGCCGCTCTGCTCCCTCACAGGTAACCTCCACTCTTCATACAGCCTCTCTGCTCCCTCACAGGTAACCCCCACTCTTCATACAGCTGCTCTGCTCCCTCACAGGTAACCCCCACTCTTCATACAGCTGCTCTGCTCCCTCACAGGTTACCTCCACTCTTCATACAGCCGCTCTGCTCCCTCACAGGTAACCTCGACTCTTCATGCAGCTGCTCTGCTCCCTCTCAGGTAACCCCCACTCTCTCATACAGCTGCTCTGCTCCCTCACAGGTAACCTCCACTCTTCATACAGCTGTTCTGCTCCCTCACAGATACCTCCACTCTTCATACAGCCGCTCTGCTCCCTCACAGGTAACCCCACTCTTCAAACAGCAGCTCTGCTCCCTCACAGGTAACCTCCACTCTCATACAGCTGCTCTGCTCCCTCACAGGTAACCCCACTCTTCATACAGCCGCTTGCTCCCTCACAGGTAACCCCTCTCTTCATACAGCTGTTCTGCTCCCTCACAGATAATCTTCACTCTTCATACAGCCGCTCTGCTCCCTCACAGGTAATCCCCACTCTTCATACAGCCGCTCTGCTCCCTCACAGGTAACCTC
This sequence comes from Carcharodon carcharias, assembly GCF_017639515.1. Classification (NCBI taxonomy): domain Eukaryota; kingdom Metazoa; phylum Chordata; class Chondrichthyes; order Lamniformes; family Lamnidae; genus Carcharodon; species Carcharodon carcharias. The sequence goes on from NC_054471.1 coordinate 9,387,532, forward strand.
CACTCTGCATACAGCTGCTCTGCTCCCTCACAGGTAACCTCCACTCTTCATACAGCCGCTCTGCTCCCTCACAGGTAACCTCCACTCTTCATACAGCCGCTCTGCTCCCTCACTGGTAAATCCCACTCTTCATACAGCCGCTCTGCTCCCTTACAGGTAACCTCCACTCTTAATACAGACGCTCTGCTCCCTCACAGGTAACCTCTACTCTTCATACAGCCGCTCTGCTCCCTCACAGGGAACCTCCACTCTTCATACAGCTGCTCTGCTCCCTCACAGGTATCCCCCAGTCTTCAAACAGCCGCTCTGCTCCCTCACAGGTAATCTTTAGTATTTATACAGCCGCTCTGAACCCTCACAGGTAACCTCCACTCTTCAAACAGCCGCTCTGCTCCCTCACAGGTAAACTCCACTCTTCATACAGCCGCTCTAGTCCCTCACAGGTAAACTTTGCTCTTTACACAACTGCTGTGCTCCCTCACAGGTAAACTTTAGTATTTATACAGCTGCTCTGCTCCCTCACATGTAACCCCCATTCTTCAAACAGCCGCTCTGCTCCCTCAAATGGAACCCCCACTCTTCATACAGCTGCTCTGCACCCTCACATGTAAACCCCACTCTTCAAACAGCCGCTCTGCTCCCTCACAGGTAACCTCCACTCTTCATACAGCCGCTCTACTCCCTCACAGGTAACCGCCACTCTTCCAGCAGCCGCTCTACTCCCTCACAGGTAACCTCCACTCTTCATGCAGCTGCTCTGCTCCCTCACAGGTAACCCCCACTCTTCATACAACTGCTCTGCTCCCTCTCAGGTAACCTCCACTCTTCATACAGCTGTTCTGCTCCCTCCCAGATAATCTCCACTCTTCATACAGCCGCCCTGCTCCCTCACAGGTAACCCCCACTGTTCATACAGCTGCTCTGCTCCCTCACAGGTAACCTCCACTCTTCATACAGCCGTTCTGCTCCCTCACAGGTATCCCCCACTCTTCATACAGCCGCTCTGCTCCCTCACAGGTAACCTCCACTCTTCATACAGCCGCTCTGCTCCCTCACAGGTAACCTCCACTCTTCATACAGCTGCTCTGCTCCCTCACAGGTAACCCCCAGTCTTAAAACAGCCGCTCTGCTCCCTCACAGGTAACCTCCACTCTTCATACAGCTGCTCTGCTCCCTCTCAGGTAACCCCCAGTCTTCAAACCGCCGCTCTGCTCCCTCACAGGTAAACTCCACTCTTCATACAGCCGCTCTGCTCCCTCACAGGTTACCTCCACTCTTCATACAGCTGCTCTGCTCCCTCACAGGTAACCTCCACTCTTCATACAGCCGCTCTGCTCCCTCACAGGTAACCTCCACTCTTCAAACAGCAGCTCTGCTCCCTCACAGGTAACCCCCACTCTCCATACAATTGCTCTGCTACCTCACAGGTAACCTCCACTCTTCATACAGCCGCTCTGCTCCCTCACAGGTATCCCCCACTCTTCATACAGCCGCTCTGCTCCCTCACAGGTAAACTCCACTCTTCAAACAGCCGCTCTGCTCCCTCACAGGTAACCCCCAATCTTCATACAGCTGCTCTGCTCCCTCACAGGTAACCCCCACTCTTCATAGAGCTGCTCTGCTCCCTCACAGGTTACCTCCACTCTTCATACTGCTGCTCTGCTCCTTCACAGGTATCCTCCACTCTTCATACAGCCGCTCTGCTCCCTCACAGGTATCCCCCACTGTTCATACAGCCACTCTGCTCCCTCACAGGTAAACTCCACTCTTCAAACAGCCGCTCTGCTCCCTCACAGGCAACCCCCAATCTTCATATAGCTGCTCTGCTCCCTCACAGGTAACCCCCACTCTTCATACAGCTGCTCTGCTCCCTCACAGGTTACCTCCACTCTTCATACAGCTGCTCTGCTCCTTCACAGGTATCCTCCACTCTTCATACAGCCGCTCTGCTCCCTCACAGGTAACCCCCACTGTTCATACAGCTGCTCTGCTCCCTCACAGGTAACCTCCACTCTTCATACAGCCGCTCTGCTCCCTCACAGGTAACCTCCACTCTTCATACAGCCGCTCTGCTCCCACACAGGTAACCTCCACTCTTCATACAGTCGCTCTGCTCCCCCACAGGTAACCTCCGCTCTTCATACAGCCGCTCTGCTCCCTCACAGGTAACCTCCACTCTTCATACAGCCGCTCTGCTCCCTCACAGGTTACCTCCACTCTTCATACAGCCGCTCTGCTCCCTCACAGGTAACTCCCACTCTTCATACAGCCGCTCTGCTACCTCACAGGTAACCCCCAGTCTTCAAACAGCCGCTCTGCTCCCTCGCAGGTATCCCCCTCTCTTTATACAGCCGCTCTGCTCCCTTACATGTAAACTCCACTCTTCAAACAGTCGCTCTGCTCCCTCACAGGTAACCCCCAGTCTTCATACAGCTGCTCTGCTCCCTCACAGGTAACCCCCACTCTTCATACATCTGCTCTGCTCCCTCACAGATTACCTCCACTCTTCATACAGCTGCTCTTTTCCCTCACTGGTAACCCCCAGTGTTCAAAAAGCCGTTCTGCTCCCTCACAGGTGTCCCCCACTCTTCATACAGCCGCTCTGCTCCCTCACAGGTAACCTCCACTCTTCATACTGCCGCTCTGCTCCCTCACAGGTAAACTTCGCTCTTTACACAACTACTGTGCTCCCTCACGGGTAAACTCAGCACTTTATACTGGCTCTCCACGCCCTCACAGATAAACTCCACACTTCATACAGCCACTCTGCTCCCTCACAGGTAAACTCCGCTCTTCATGCAGCTGCTCTGCTCCCTCACAGGTAAACTCCGCTCTTCATACAGCCGCTCTGCTCCGTCACAGGTAAACTTCGCGGTTTACACAACTGCTGTGCTCCCTCACAGGTGAACTCCAATCTTTATACAGCAGCTCTACTCACTCACAGGTAACCTCCACTCTTCATACAGCCGCTCTGCTCCCTCACAGGTAAACTCCACTCTTCATACAGCCGCTCTAGTGCCTCACAGGTAAACTTTGCTCTTTACACAACTGCTGTGCTCCCTCACAGGTAAACTTTAGTATTTATACAGCTGCTCTGCTCCCTCACATGTAACCCCCATTCTTCAAACAGCCGCTCTACTCCCTCACAGGTAAGCTCCACACTTCATGCAGCTGCTCTGCTCCCTCACAGGTAACCCCCACTCTTCATACGGCTGCTCTGCTCCCTCACAGGTAACCTCCACTCTTCATACAGCTGTTCTGCTCCCTCACAGATAATCTTCACTCTTCATACAGCCGCTCTGCTCCCTCACAGGTAATCCCCACTCTTCATACAGCCGCTCTGCTCCCTCACAGGTAACCTCCACTCTTCATACAGACGCTCTGCTCCCTCACAGGTAACCTCCACTCTTCATACAGCCGCTCTGCTCCCTCACAGGTAACCTCCACTCTTCATACAGCCGCTCTGCTCCCTCACTGGTAAATCCCACTCTTCATACAGCCGCTCTGCTCCCTTACAGGTAACCTCCACTCTTAATACAGACGCTCTGCTCCCTCACAGGTAACCTCTACTCTTCATACAGCCGCTCTGCTCCCTCACAGGGAACCTCCACTCTTCATACAGCTGCTCTGCTCCCTCACAGGTATCCCCCAGTCTTCAAACAGCCGCTCTGCTCCCTCACAGGTAATCTTTAGTATTTATACAGCCGCTCTGAACCCTCACAGGTAACCTCCACTCTTCAAACAGCCGCTCTGCTCCCTCACAGGTAAACTCCACTCTTCATACAGCCGCTCTAGTCCCTCACAGGTAAACTTTGCTCTTTACACAACTGCTGTGCTCCCTCACAGGTAAACTTTAGTATTTATACAGCTGCTCTGCTCCCTCACATGTAACCCCCATTCTTCAAACAGCCGCTCTGCTCCCTCAAATGGAACCCCCACTCTTCATACAGCTGCTCTGCACCCTCACATGTAAACCCCACTCTTCAAACAGCCGCTCTGCTCCCTCACAGGTAACCTCCACTCTTCATACAGCCGCTCTACTCCCTCACAGGTAACCGCCACTCTTCCAGCAGCCGCTCTACTCCCTCACAGGTAACCTCCACTCTTCATGCAGCTGCTCTGCTCCCTCACAGGTAACCCCCACTCTTCATACAACTGCTCTGCTCCCTCTCAGGTAACCTCCACTCTTCATACAGCTGTTCTGCTCCCTCCCAGATAATCTCCACTCTTCATACAGCCGCCCTGCTCCCTCACAGGTAACCCCCACTGTTCATACAGCTGCTCTGCTCCCTCACAGGTAACCTCCACTCTTCATACAGCCGTTCTGCTCCCTCACAGGTATCCCCCACTCTTCATACAGCCGCTCTGCTCCCTCACAGGTAACCTCCACTCTTCATACAGCCGCTCTGCTCCCTCACAGGTAACCTCCACTCTTCATACAGCTGATCTGCTCCCTCACAGGTAACCCCCAGTCTTAAAACAGCCGCTCTGCTCCCTCGCAGGTAACCTCCACTCTTCATACAGCTGCGCTGCTCCCTCACAGGTAACCCCCAGTCTTCAAACCGCCGCTCTGCTCCCTCACAGGTAAACTCCACACTTCATACAGCCGCTCTGCTCCCTCACAGGTTACCTCCACTCTTCATACAGCCGCTCTGCTCCCTCACAGGTAACCTCCACTCTTAATACAGCCGCTCTGCTCACTCACAGGTAACCTCCACTCTTCAAACAGCAGCTCTGCTCCCTCACAGGTAACCCCCACTCTCCATACAATTGCTCTGCTACCTCACAGGTAACCTCCACTCTTCATACAGCCGCTCTGCTCCCTCACAGGTATCCCCCACTCTTCATACAGCCGCTCTGCTCCCTCACAGGTAAACTCCACTCTTCAAACAGCCGCTCTGCTCCCTCACAGGTAACCCCCAATCTTCATACAGCTGCTCTGCTCCCTCACAGGTAACCCCCACTCTTCATAGAGCTGCTCTGCTCCCTCACAGGTTACCTCCACTCTTCATACTGCTGCTCTGCTCCTTCACAGGTATCCTCCACTCTTCATACAGCCGCTCTGCTCCCTCACAGGTATCCCCCACTGTTCATACCGCTGCTCTGCTCCCTCACAGGTAACCTCCACTCTTCATACAGCCGCTCTGCTCCCTCACAGGTAACCCCCACTCTTCATACAGCTGCTCTGCTCCCTCACAGGTAACCTCCACTCTTCAAACAGCAGCTCTGCTCCCTCACAGGTAACCCCCACTCTCCATACAATTGCTCTGCTCCCTCACAGGTAACCTCCACTCTTCATACAGCCGCTCTGCTCCCTCACAGGTATCCCGCAGTTTTCAAACAGCCGCTCTGCTCCCTCACAGGGAAACTTTAGTATTTATACAGCCGCTCTGCTCCCTCACAGGTAACCTCCACTCTTCAAACAGCCGCTCTGCTCCCTCACAGGTAACCTCCACTCTTCATACAGCCGCTCTGCTCCCTCACAGGTAAACTCCACACTTCATAGAGCCGCTCTAGTCCCTCACAGGTAAACCTTGCTCTTACACAACTGCTGTGCTCCCTCACAGGTAAACTTTATTATTTATACAGCTGCTCTGCACCCTCACATGTAAACCCCACTCTTCAAACAGCTGCTCTGCTCCCTCACATGTAACCCCCACTCTTCAAACAGCTGCTCTGCCCCCTCACAGGTAACCGCCACTCTTCAAACAGCCGCTCTACTCCCTCACAGGTAACCCCCACTCTTCAAACAGCCGCTCTGCTCCCTCACAGGTAACCTCCACTCTACTTACAGCTGTTCTGCTCCCTCACAGATAATCTCCACTCTTCATACAGCCGCTCTGCTCCCTCACAGGTAATCCCCACTCTTCATACTGCCGCTCTGCTCCCTCACAGGTAACCTCCACTCTTCATACAGCCGCTCTGCTCCCTCACAGGTAACCTCTACTATTCATACAGCCGCTCTGCTCCCTCACAGGGAACCTCCACGCTTCATACAGCCGCTCTGCTCCCTCACAGGTAACCCCCAGTCTTCAAACCGCCGCTCTGCTCCCTCACAGGTAAACTTTAGTATTTATACAGCCGCTCTGCTCCATCACAGGTAACCTCCACTCTTCAAACAGCCGCTCTGCTCCCTCACAGGTAACCTCCACTCTTCATACAGCCGCTCTGCTCCCTCACAGGTAAACTCCACTCTTCATACAGCCGCTCTAGTCCCTAACAGGTAAACTTTGCTCTTTACACAACTGCTGTGCTCCCTCACAGGTAAACGTTAGTATTTATACAGCCGCTCTGCTCCCTCACAGGTAACCTCCACTCTTCATACAGCCGCTCTGCTCCCTCACAGGTAACCTCCACTCTTCATACAGCTGATCTGCTCCCTCACAGGTAACCCCCAGTCTTAAAACAGCCGCTCTGCTCCCTCACAGGTAACCTCCACTCTTCATACAGCTGCGCTGCTCCCTCACAGGTAACCCCCAGTCTTCAAACCGCCGATCTGCTCCCTCACAGGTAAACTCCACACTTCATACAGCCGCTCTGCTCCCTCACAGGTTACCTCCACTCTTCATACAGCCGCTCTGCTCCCTCACAGGTAACCTCCACTCTTCATACAGCCGCTCTGCTCAGTCACAGGTAACCTCCACTCTTCAAACAGCAGCTCTGCTCCCTCACAGGTAACCCCCACTCTCCATACAATTGCTCTGATACCTCACAGGTAACCTCCACTCTTCATACAGCCGCTCTGCTCCCTCACAGGTATCCCCCACTCTTCATACAGCCGCTCTGCTCCCTCACAGGTAAACTCCACTCTTCAAACAGCCGCTCTGCTCCCTCACAGGTAACCCCCAATCTTCATACAGCTGCTCTGCTCCCTCACAGGTAACCCCCACTCTTCATAGAGCTGCTCTGCTCCCTCACAGGTTACCTCCACTCTTCATACAGCCGCTCTGCTCCTTCACAGGTATCCTCCACTCTTCATACAGCCGCTCTGCTCCCTCACAGGTAAACTTCGCTCTTTACACAACTACTGTGCTCCCTCACGGGTAAACGCAGCACTTTATACTGGCTCTCCACGCCCTCACAGATAAACTCCACACTTCATACAGCCACTCTGCTCCCTCACAGGTAAACTCCGCTCTTCATGCAGCTGCTCTGCTCCGTCACAGGTAAACTCCGCTCTTCATACAGCCGCTCTGCTCCGTCACAGGTAACCTCCACTCTTCATACAGCCGCTCTGCTCCCTCACAGGTAACCTCCACTCTTCATACAGCCGCTCTGCTCCCTCACAGGTAATCCCCACTCTTCATACAGCCGCTCTGCTCCCTCACAGGTAACCTCCACTCTTCAAACAGCCGCTCTGCTCCCTCACAGGTAACCTCTATTCTTCATACAGCCGCTCTGCTCCCTCACAGGTAACCTCCACTCTTCATACAGCCGCTCTGCTCCCTCACAGGTAACTCCCAGTCTTCAAACAGCCGCTCTTGTCCCTCACAGGAAAACTTTAGTATTTATACAGCCGCTCTGCTCCCTCACAGGTAACCTCCACTCTTCAAACAGCCGCTCTGCTCCCTCACAGGTAACCTCCACTCTTCATACAGCCGCTCTGCTCCCTCACAGGTAAACTCCACTCTTCATACAGCCGCTCTAGTCCCTCACAGGTAAACATTGCTGTTTACACAACTGCTGTGCTCCCTCACAGGTAAACTTTATTATTTAGACAGCTGCTCTGCTCCCTCACATGTAACCCCCATCCTTCAAACAGCCGCTCTGCTCCCTCAAATGGAACCCCCACTCTTCATACAGCTGCTCTGCACCCTCACATGTAAACCCCACTCTTCAAACAGCCGCTCTGCTCCCTCACAGGTAACCTCCACTCTTCATACAGCCGCTCTACTCCCTCACAGGTAACCGCCACTCTTCCAGCAGCCGCTCTACTCCCTCACAGGTAACCTCCACTCTTCATGCAGCTGCTCTGCTCCCTCACAGGTAACCCCCACTCTTCATACAACTGCTCTGCTCCCTCTCAGGTAACCTCCACTCTTCATACAGCTGTTCTGCTCCCTCCCAGATAATCTCCACTCTTCATACAGCCGCCCTGCTCCCTCACAGGTAACCCCCACTGTTCATACAGCTGCTCTGCTCCCTCACAGGTAACCTCCACTCTTCATACAGCCGTTCTGCTCCCTCACAGGTATCCCCCACTCTTCATACAGCCGCTCTGCTCCCTCACAGGTAACCTCCACTCTTCATACAGCCGCTCTGCTCCCTCACAGGTAACCTCCACTCTTCATACAGCTGATCTGCTCCCTCACAGGTAACCCCCAGTCTTAAAACAGCCGCTCTGCTCCCTCGCAGGTAACCTCCACTCTTCATACAGCTGCGCTGCTCCCTCACAGGTAACCCCCAGTCTTCAAACCGCCGCTCTGCTCCCTCACAGGTAAACTCCACACTTCATACAGCCGCTCTGCTCCCTCACAGGTTACCTCCACTCTTCATACAGCCGCTCTGCTCCCTCACAGGTAACCTCCACTCTTAATACAGCCGCTCTGCTCACTCACAGGTAACCTCCACTCTTCAAACAGCAGCTCTGCTCCCTCACAGGTAACCCCCACTCTCCATACAATTGCTCTGCTACCTCACAGGTAACCTCCACTCTTCATACAGCCGCTCTGCTCCCTCACAGGTATCCCCCACTCTTCATACAGCCGCTCTGCTCCCTCACAGGTAAACTCCACTCTTCAAACAGCCGCTCTGCTCCCTCACAGGTAACCCCCAATCTTCATACAGCTGCTCTGCTCCCTCACAGGTAACCCCCACTCTTCATAGAGCTGCTCTGCTCCCTCACAGGTTACCTCCACTCTTCATACTGCTGCTCTGCTCCTTCACAGGTATCCTCCACTCTTCATACAGCCGCTCTGCTCCCTCACAGGTAACCCCCACTGTTCATACCGCTGCTCTGCTCCCTCACAGGTAACCTCCACTCTTCATACAGCCGCTCTGCTCCCTCACAGGTAACCCCCACTCTTCATACAGCTGCTCTGCTCCCTCACAGGTAACCTCCACTCTTCAAACAGCAGCTCTGCTCCCTCACAGGTAACCCCCACTCTCCATACAATTGCTCTGCTCCCTCACAGGTAACCTCCACTCTTCATACAGCCGCTCTGCTCCCTCACAGGTATCCCGCAGTTTTCAAACAGCCGCTCTGCTCCCTCACAGGGAAACTTTAGTATTTATACAGCCGCTCTGCTCCCTCACAGGTAACCTCCACTCTTCAAACAGCCGCTCTGCTCCCTCACAGGTAACCTCCACTCTTCATACAGCCGCTCTGCTCCCTCACAGGTAAACTCCACACTTCATAGAGCCGCTCTAGTCCCTCACAGGTAAACCTTGCTCTTACACAACTGCTGTGCTCCCTCACAGGTAAACTTTATTATTTATACAGCTGCTCTGCACCCTCACATGTAAACCCCACTCTTCCAACAGCTGCTCTGCTCCCTCACATGTAACCCCCACTCTTCAGCAGCTGCTCTACTCCCTCACAGGTAACCGCCACTCTTCAAACAGCCGCTCTACTCCCTCACAGGTAACCTCCACTCTTCAAACAGCCGCTCTGCTTCCTCACAGGTAACCTCCACTCTTCATACAGCCGCTCTGCTCCCTCACAGGTAACCTCCACTCTTCATACAGCCGCTCTGCTCCCTCACAGGTAATCCCCACTCTTCATACTGCCGCTCTGCTCCCTCACAGGTAACCTCCACTCTTCATACAGCCGCTCTGCTCCCTCACAGGTAACCTCTACTATTCATACAGCCGCTCTGCTCCCTCACAGGGAACCTCCACGCTTCATACAGCCGCTCTGCTCCCTCACAGGTAACCCCCAGTCTTCAAACCGCCGCTCTGCTCCCTCACAGGTAAACTTTAGTATTTATACAGCCGCTCTGCTCCATCACAGGTAACCTCCACTCTTCAAACAGCCGCTCTGCTCCCTCACAGGTAACCTCCACTCTTCATACAGCCGCTCTGCTCCCTCACTGGTAAACTCCACTCTTCATACAGCCGCTCTAGTCCCTAACAGGTAAACTTTGCTCTTTACACAACTGCTGTGCTCCCTCACAGGTAAACGTTAGTATTTATACAGCCGCTCTGCTCCCTCACAGGTAACCTCCACTCTTCATACAGCCGCTCTGCTCCCTCACAGGTAACCTCCACTCTTCATACAGCTGATCTGCTCCCTCACAGGTAACCCCCAGTCTTAAAACAGCCGCTCTGCTCCCTCACAGGTAACCTCCACTCTTCATACAGCTGCGCTGCTCCCTCACAGGTAACCCCCAGTCTTCAAACCGCCGATCTGCTCCCTCACAGGTAAACTCCACACTTCATACAGCCGCTCTGCTCCCTCACAGGTTACCTCCACTCTTCATACAGCCGCTCTGCTCCCTCACAGGTAACCTCCACTCTTCATACAGCCGCTCTGCTCAGTCACAGGTAACCTCCACTCTTCAAACAGCAGCTCTGCTCGCTCACAGGTAACCCCCACTCTCCATACAATTGCTCTGATACCTCACAGGTAACCTCCACTCTTCATACAGCCGCTCTGCTCCCTCACAGGTATCCCCCACTCTTCATACAGCCGCTCTGCTCCCTCACAGGTAAACTCCACTCTTCAAACAGCCGCTCTGCTCCCTCACAGGTAACCCCCAATCTTCATACAGCTGCTCTGCTCCCTCACAGGTAACCCCCACTCTTCATAGAGCTGCTCTGCTCCCTCACAGGTTACCTCCACTCTTCATACAGCCGCTCTGCTCCTTCACAGGTATCCTCCACTCTTCATACAGCCGCTCTGCTCCCTCACAGGTAAACTTCGCTCTTTACACAACTACTGTGCTCCCTCACGGGTAAACGCAGCACTTTATACTGGCTCTCCACGCCCTCACAGATAAACTCCACACTTCATACAGCCACTCTGCTCCCTCACAGGTAAACTCCGCTCTTCATGCAGCTGCTCTGCTCCGTCACAGGTAAACTCCGCTCTTCATACAGCCGCTCTGCTCCGTCACAGGTAACCTCCACTCTTCATACAGCCGCTCTGCTCCCTCACAGGTAACCTCCACTCTTCATACAGCCGCTCTGCTCCCTCACAGGTAATCCCCACTCTTCATACAGCCGCTCTGCTCCCTCACAGGTAACCTCCACTCTTCATACAGCCGCTCTGCTCCCTCACAGGTAACCTCTATTCTTCATACAGCCGCTCTGCTCCCTCACAGGTAACCTCCACTCTTCATACAGCCGCTCTGCTCCCTCACAGGTAACTCGCAGTCTTCAAACAGCCGCTCTTGTCCCTCACAGGAAAACTTTAGTATTTATACAGCCGCTCTGCTCCCTCACAGGTAACCTCCACTCTTCAAACAGCCGCTCTGCTCCCTCACAGGTAACCTCCACTCTTCATACAGCCGCTCTGCTCCCTCACAGGTAAACTCCACTCTTCATACAGCCGCTCTAGTCCCTCACAGGTAAACATTGCTGTTTACACAACTGCTGTGCTCCCTCACAGGTAAACTTTATTATTTAGACAGCTGCTCTGCTCCCTCACATGTAACCCCCATCCTTCAAACAGCCGCTCTGCTCCCTCAAATGGAACCCCCACTCTTCATACAGCTGCTCTGCACCCTCACATGTAAACCCCACTCTTCAAACAGCTGCTCTGCTCCCTCACGTGTAACCCCCACTCTTCATGCAGCTGCTCTGCTCCCTCACAGGTAACCCCCACTCTTCAAACAGCCTCTCTGCTCCCTCACAGGTACCCTCCACTCTTCATACAGCCGCTCTGCTCCCTCACAGGTAACCGCCACTCTTCCATCAGCCGCTCTACTCCCTCACAGGAAACCTCCACTCTTCATGCAGCTGCTCTGCTCCCTCACAGGTTACCCCCACTCTTCATACAGCTGCTTTGCTCCCTCACAGGTAACCTCCACTCTTCATACAGCTGTTCTGCTCCCTCACAGATAATCTCCACTCTTCATACAGCCGCTCTGCTCCCTCACAGGTAATCCCCACTCTTCATACAGCCGCTCTGCTCCCTCACAGGTAACCTCCACTCTTCATACAGCCGCTCTGCTCCCTCACAGGTAACCTCCACTCTTCATACAGCCGCTCTGCTCCCTCACAGGTTACCTCCACTCTTCATCCATCCGCTCTGCTCGCTCACAGGTAACCCCCAGTCTTCAAACAGCCGCTCTGCTCCCTCACAGATTACCTCCACCCTTCATACACCCGCTCTGCTCCCTCACAGGTAACCTCCACTCTTCATACAGCCACTCTGCTCCCTCACAGGTAACCTTCACTCTTCATACAGCCGCTCCGATCCCTCACAGGTAACCTCCACTCTTCAAACAGCAGCTCTGCTCCCTAACAGGTAACCCCCACTCTTCATACAGCTGCTCTGCTCCCTCACAGGTAACCTCCACTCTTCATACAGCCTATCTGCTCCCTCACAGGTAACCTCCACTCTTCATACAGCCGCTCTGCTCCCTCACAGGGAACCTCCACTCTTCATACAGTCGCTCTGCTCACCCACAGGTAACCTCCGCTCTTCATACAGCCGCTCTGCTCCCTCACTGGTATCCTCCACTCTTCATTCAGCCGCTCTGCTCCCTCACAGGTTACCTCCACTCTTCATACAGCCGCTCTGCTCCCTCACAGGTAACTCCCACTCTTCATACAGCCGCTCTGCTACCTCACAGGTAACCCCCAGTCTTCAAACAGCCACTCTGCTCCCTCGCAGGTATCCCCCTCTCTTCATACAGCCGCTCTGCTCCCTTACATGTAAACTCCACTCTTCAAGCAGTCGCACTGCTCCCTCACAGGTAACCCCCAGTCTTCATACAGCTGCTCTGCTCCCTCACAGGTAACCCCCACTCTTCATACATCTGCTCTGCTCCCTCACAGATTACCTTTACTCTTCATACAGCTGCTCTGCTCCCTCACAGGTATCCTCCTCTCTTCATACAGCCGCTCTGCTCCCTCACAGGTAAACTCCACTCTTCATACAGCTGCTCTTTTCCCTCACTGGTAACCTCCAGTGTTCAAAAAGCGGTTCTGCTCCCTCACAGGTATCCCCCACTCTTCATACAGCCACTCTGCTCCCTCACAGGTAACCTCCACTCTTCATACAGCCGCTCTGCTCCCTCACAGATAATCTCCACTCTTCATACAGCCGCTCTGCTCCCTCACAGGTAATCCCCACTCTTCATACAACCGCTCTGCTCCCTCACAGGTCACCTCCACTCTTCATACAGCCGCACTGCTCCCTCACAGTTAACCTCCACTCTTCATACAGCCTCTCTGCTCCCTCACAGGTGACCCCCAGTCTTCAAACAGCAGCTCTGCTCCCTCACAGGTAAACTTTGCTCTTTACACAACTGCTGTGCTCCCTCACAGATAAACTTTAGTATTTATACAGGTGCTCTGCATCCTCATATGTAAACCCCACTCTTCAAACAGCTGCTCTGCTCCCTCACATGTAACCCCCACTCTTCAAACAGCTGCTCTGCTCCCTCACAGGTAACCTCCTCTCTTCATACAGCCGCACTGCTCCCTCACAGGTAACCTCCACTCTTCAAACAGCCGGTCTGCTCCCTCACAGGTAACCCCCACTCTTCAAACAGCCGCTCTGCTCCCTTACATGTAACGCCCACTCTTCAAACAGCCGCTCTGCTCCCTCACAGGTTACCCCCACTCTTCATACAGCCGCTCTGCTCCCTCACAGGTAACCTCCACTCTTCATACAGCCGCTCTGCTCCCTCACAGGTAACCTCCACTCGTCATACAGACGCTCTGCTCCCTCACAGGTATCCTCCATTCTTCAAACAGCGTCTCTGCTCCCTCACAGGTAACCCCCACTCTTCATACAGCCGCTCTGCTGCCTCACAGGTAACCCCACTGTTCAAACAGCCGCTCTGCTCCCGCACATGTAACCGCAACTCTTCAAACAGCCGCTCTGCTCCCTCACAGGTAACCTCCGCTCTGCATAGAGCTGCTCTGCTCCCTCACAGGTAACCCCCTGTCTTCAAACAGCCGCTCTGATCCCTCACAGGTAATCTCCACTCTTCATACAGCCCGTCTGGTCCCTTTCAGGTAAACTTTAGTATTTATACAGCTGCTCAGCTCCCTCACAGGTGACCTCCACTCTTCATACAGCTGCTCTGCTCCCTCACAGGTTACCTCCACTCTTCATACAGCTGCTCTGCTCCCTCACAGGTAAACTTCGCTCTTTACACAACTGCTGTTTTCCCTCACAGGTAAACTTCAGTATTTATGCAGCTGCTCTGCTCCCTCACAGGTAAACTCCACTCTTTATACAGCTGCTCTGATCCCTCACAGGTAAACTCTGCTCTTTATACAGCCGCTCTGCTCCCTCACAGGTAATCTCCACTCTTCAAACAGCCACTCTGCTCCCTCACAGGTAACCCCCTCTCTTCATACAGCCCCTCTGCTCCCTCACAGGTAATCTCCACTCTTCAAACAGCCGCTCTGCTCCCTCACAGGTAACCCCACTCTTCAAACAGCCCCTCAGCTCCCTCACAGGTAACCTCCACTCTTCATACAGCCGCTCCGATCCCTCACAGGTAACCTCCACTCTTCAAACAGCAGCTCTGCTCCCTCACAGGTAACCCCCACTCTTCATACAGCCGCTCTGCTCCCTCACAGGTAACCCCCACTCTTCATACAGCTGCTCTGCTCCCTCACAGGTAACCTCCACTCTTCATACAGCTGTTCTGCTCCCTCACAGATAATCTCCACTCTTCATACAGCCGCTCTGCTCCCTCACAGGTAACCTCCACTCTTCATACAGCCGCTCTGCTCCCTCACAGGTAAACTCCACTCTTCATACAGCCGCTCTGCTCCCTTACAGGTAACCCCCAGTCTTCAAACAGCCGCTCTGCTCCCTCACAGGTAACCCCCACTCTTCACACAGCTGTTCTGCTCCCTCACAGATAATCTCCACTCTTCATACAGCCGCTCTGCTCCCTCACAGGTAACCTCCACTCTTCATACAGCCGCTCTGCTCCCTCACAGGTAAACTCCACTCTTCATACAGCCGCTCTGCTCCCTCACAGGTAACCCCCAGTCTTCAAACAGCCGCTCTGCTCCCTTACAGGTAACCTCCACTCTTACTACAGCTGCTCTGCTCCCTCACAGGTAACCCCCAGTCTTCAAACCGCCGCTCTGTTCCCTCACAGGTAATCTCCACTCTTCATACAGCTGCTCTGCTCCCTCACAGGTAACCCCCACTCTTCATACAGCCGCTCTGCTCCCTCACAGATTACCTCCACTCTTCATACAGCCGCTCTGCTCCCTCACAGGTAACCTCCACTCTTCATACAGCCACTCTGCTCCCTCACAGGTAACCTGCACTCTTCATACAGCCGCTCCGATCCCTCACAGGTAACCTCCACTCTTCAAACAGCAGCTCTGCTCCCTCACAGGTAACCCCCACTCTTCATACAGCTGCTCTGCTCCCTCACAGGTAACCTCCACTCTTCATACAGCCGATCTGCTCCCTCACAGGTAACCTCCACTCTTCATACAGCCGCTCTGCCCCCTCACAGGTAACCTCCACTCTTCATACAGTCGCTCTGCTCCCCCACAGGTAACCTCCGCTCTTCATACAGCCGCTCTGCTCCCTCACAGATTACCTCCACGCTTCATACAGCCGCTCTGCTCCCTCACAGGTAAACTTTGCTCTTTACACAACTGCTGTGCTCCCTCACAGATAAACTTTAGTATTTATACAGCTGCTCTGCTCCCTCACATGTAACCCCCATTCTTCAAACAGTCGCTCTGCTCCCTCAAATGGAACCCCCACTCTTCATACAGCTGCTCTGCATTCTCACATGTAAACCCCACTCTTCAAACAGCTGCTCTGCTCCCTCTCATGTAACCCCCACTCTTCAAACAGCTGCTCTGCTCCCTCACAGGTAACCTCCACTCTTCAAACAGCAGGTCTGCTCCCTCACAGTTAACCCCCACTCTTCAAACAGCCGCTCTGCTCCCTCACAGGTAACCCCCACTCTTCATACAGCCGCTCTGCTCCCTCACAGGTAAAATCCACTCTTCATACAGCCGCTCTGCTCCCTAACAGGTATCCTCCACTCGTCATACAGCCGCTCTGCTCCCTCACAGGTAACCTCCACTCTTCAAACAGCAGCTCTGCTCCCTCACAGGTAACCCCCACTCTTCATACAGCCGCTCTGCTGCTTCACAGGTAACCCCCACTCTTCAAACAGCCGCTCTGCTCCCTCACAGGTAACCTCCACTCTTCAAACAGCAGCTCTGCTCCCTCACAGGTAACCCCCACTCTTCATACAGCCGCTCTGCTGCTTCACAGGTAACCCCCACTCTTCAAGCAGCCGCTCTGCTCCCTCACAGGTAACCCCCACTCTTCAAACAGCCGCTCTGCTCCCTCACAGGTAACCCCCACTCTTCAAACAGCCGCTCTGCTCCCTCACAGGTAACCTCCACTCTTCATAGAGCTGCTCTGCTCCCTCACAGGTAACCCCCTGTCTTCAAACATCCGCTCTGATCCCTCACAGGTAATCTCCACTCTTCATACAGCCGCTCTGGTCCCTTTCAGGTAAACTTTAGTATTTATACAGCCGCTCAGCTCCCTCACAGGTGACCTCCACTCTTCCTACAGCTGCTCTGCTCCCTCACAGGTTACCTCCACTCTTCATACAGCTGCCCTGCTCCCTCACAGGTAAACTTCGCTCTTTACACAACTGCTGTGCTCCCTCACAGGTAAACTTCAGTATTTATGCAGCTGCTCTGCTCCCTCACAGCTAACCTTCACTCTTCATACAACCGCTCTGCTCCCTCACAGGTAAACTCCACTCTTTATACAGCTGCTCTGCTGCCTCACAGGTAAACTCTGCTCTTTATACAGCCGCTCTGCTCCCTCACAGGTAATCTCCACTCTTCAAACAGCCGCTCTGCTCCCTCACAGGTAACCCCACTCTTCATACAGCCCCTCTGCTCCCTCACAGGTAACCTCCACTCTTCATGCATCTGCTCTGCTCCCTCACAGGTAACCCCGACTCTTCATACGGCTGCTCTGCTCACTCACAGGTAACCTCCACTCTTCATACAGCTGTTCTGCTCCCTCACAGATAATCTCCACTCTTCAAACCGCCGCTCTGCTCCCTCAGAGGTAACCCCCACTCTTCATACAGCCGCTCTGCTCCCTCACAGGTAACCTCCACTCTTCATACAGCCGCTCTGCTCCCTCACAGGTAAACTTCGCTCTTTACAAAACTGATGTGCTCGCTCACAGGTAAACTTTATTATTTATACAGCTGGTTTGCTCCCTCACATGTAACTCCCACTCTTCAAACAGCCGCTCTGCTCCCTCACAGGTAACCCCCACTCTTCAACCAGCCGCTCTGCTCCCTCAGAGGTAACCCCCACTCTTCATACAGCCGCTCTGCTCCCTCACAGGTAATCCCCACTCTTCATACAGCCGCTCTGCTCCCTCACAGGTAATCTCCACTCTTCATACAGCCGCTCTGCTCCCTCACAGGTAACCTCCACTCTTCATACAGCCGCTCTGCTCCCTCACAGGTAACCTCCACTCTTCATACAGCCTCTCTGCTCCCTCACAGGTAACCCCCAGTCTTCATACAGCCGCTCTGCTCCCTCACAGGTAACCTCCACACTTCATACAGCCGCTCTGCTCCCTCACAGGTAACCTCCACTCTTCATACAGCCTCTCTGCTCCCTCACAGGTAACCCCCAGTCTTCATACAGCCGCTCTGCTCCCTCACAGGTAACCTCCACTCTTCATACAGCCGCTCTGCTCCCTCACAGGTAACCTCCACTCTTCATACAGTCGCTCTGCTCCCCCACAGGTAACCTCCGCTCTTCATACAGCCGCTCTGCTCCCTCACAGGTAACCTCCACTCTTCATACAGCCGCTCTACTCCCTCACAGGTTACCTCCACTCTTCATACAGCCGCTCTGCTCCCTCACAGGTAACTCCCAATCTTCATACAGCCGCTCTGCTACCTCACAGGTAACCCCCAGTCTTCAAACAGCCGCTCTGCTCCCTCGCAGGTATCCCCCTCACTTCAAACAGCCGTTCTGCTCCCTTACATGTAAACTCCACTCTTCATCTGTCGCTCTGCTCCCTCACAGGTAACCCCCAGTCTTCATACAGCTGCTCTGCTCCCTCACAGGTAACCCCCACTCTTCATACATCTGCTCTGCTCCCTCACAGGTAAACTCCACTCTTCATACAGCCGCTCTAGTCCCTCACAGGTAAACTTTGCTCGTTACACAACTGCTGTGCTCCCTAACAGGTAAACTTTAATATTTATACAGCTGCTCTGCTCCCTCACATGTAACCCCCATTCTTCAAACAGCCGCTCTGCTCCCTCACAGGTAACTCCCACTCTTCATACAGCCGCTCTGCTACCTCACAGGTAACCCCCAGTCTTCATACAGCTGCTCTGCTCCCTCACAGGTAACCCCCACTCTTCATACATCTGCTCTGCTCCCTCACAGATTACCTCCACTCTTCATACAGCTGCTCTGCTCCCTCACAGGTATCCTC
This sequence comes from Carcharodon carcharias, assembly GCF_017639515.1. Classification (NCBI taxonomy): domain Eukaryota; kingdom Metazoa; phylum Chordata; class Chondrichthyes; order Lamniformes; family Lamnidae; genus Carcharodon; species Carcharodon carcharias. The sequence goes on from NC_054471.1 coordinate 9,406,139, forward strand.
CACTCTTCATACAGCCACTCTGCTCCCTGACAGGTAAACTCCACTCTTCATACAGCTGCTCTTTTCCCTCACTGGTATCCCCCAGTGTTCAAAAAGCCGTTCTCATCCCTCACAGGTATCCCCCACTCTTCATACAGCTGCTCTGCTCCCTCACAGGTAACCTCCACTCTTCATACAGCCGCTCTGCTCCCTCACAGGTAACCTCCACTCTTCATACAGCCGCTCTGCTCCCTCACAGGTAATCACCACTCTTCATACAGCTGCTCTGCATCTTCACAGGTAACCTCCACTCTTCATACAGCCGCTCTGCTCCCTCACAGGTAACCTCCACTCTTCATACAGCCGCACTGCTCCCTCACAGGTAACCTCCACTCTTCATACAGCCGCTCTGCTCCCTCACAGGTAACCCCCAGTCTTCAAGCAGCCGCTCTGCTCCCTCACAGGTAAACTTTAGTATTTATACAGCCGCTCTGCTCCCTCACAGGTAACCTTCACTCTTCAAACAGCCGCTCTGCTCCCTCACAGGTAACCTCCACTCTTCATATAGCCGCTCTGCTCCCTCACAGGTAAACTCCACTCTTCATACAGCCGCTCTAGTCCCTCACACGTAAACTTTGCTCTTTACACAACTGCTGTGCTCCCTAACAGGTAAACTTTAGTATTTATACAGCTGCTCTGCTCCCTCACATGTAACCCCCACTCTTCAAACAGCTGCTCTGCTCCCTCACAGGTAACCTCCTCTCTTAATACAGCCGCACTGCTCCCTCACAGGTAACTCCCACTCTTCATACAGCCGCTCTGCTACCTCATAGGTAACCCCCAGTCTTCAAACAGCCGCTCTGCTCCCTCGCAGGTATTCCCCTCTCTTCATACAGCCGCTCTGCTCCCTTACATGTAAACTCCACTGTTCAAACAGTCGCTCTGCTCCCTCACAGGTAACCCCCAGTCTTCATATAGCTGCTCTGCTCCCTCACAGGTAACCCCCACTCTTCATACATCTGCTCTGCTCCCTCACAGATTACCTCCACTCTTCATACAGCTGCTCTGCTCCCTCACAGGTATCCTCCACTCTTCATACAGCCGCTCTGCTCCCTCACAGGTAAACTCCACTCTTCATACAGCTGCTCTTTTCCCTCACTGGTAACCCCCAGTTTTCAAAAAGCCGTTCTCCTCCCTCACAGGTATCCCCCACTCTTCATACAGCCGCTCTGCTCCCTCACAGGTAACCTCCACTCTTCATACAGCCGCTCTGCTCCCTCACAGGTAACCTCCACTCTTCATACAGCCGCTCTGCTCCCTCACAGGCAATCCCCACTCTTCATACAGCCGCTCTGCTCCCTCACAGGTAACCTCCACTCTTCATACAGCCGCTCTGCTCCCTCACAGGTTACCTCCACTCTTCATACAGCCGCACTGCTCCCTCACAGGTAACCTCCACTCTTCATACAGCCGCTCTGCTCCCTCACAGGTAACCCCCAGTCTTCAAGCAGCCGCTCTGCTCCCTCACAGGTAAACTTTAGTATTTATACAGCCGCTCTGCTCCCTCACAGGTAACCTCCACTCTTCACACTGCCGCTCTGCTCCCTCACAGGTAACCTCCACTCTTCATACAGCCGCTCTGCTCCCTCACAAGTAAACGCCACTCTTCATACAGCCGCTCTAGTCCCTCACACGTAAACTTTGCTCTTTACACAACTGCTGTGCTCCCTAACAGGTAAACTTTAGTTTTTATACAGCTGCTCTGCTCCCTCACATGTAACCCCCACTCTTCAAACAGCTGCTCTGCTCCCTCACATGTAACCCCCACTCTTCAAACAGCTGCTCTGCTCCCTCACAGGTAACCTCCTCTCTTCATACAGCCGCACTGCTCCCTCACAGGCAACCTCCACTCTTCAAACAGCCGGTCTGCTCCCTCACAGTTAACCCCCACTCTTCAAACAGCCGCTCTGCTCCCTCACAGGTAACCCCCACTCTTCAAACAGCCGCTCTGCTCCCTCACAGGTAACCTCCACTCTTCATAGAGCTGCTCTGCTCCCTCACAGGTAACCCCCTGTCTTCAAACATCCGCTCTGATCCCTCACAGGTAATCTCCACTCTTCATACAGCCGCTCTGGTCCCTTTCAGGTAAACTTTAGTATTTATACTGCCGCTCAGCTCCCTCACAGGTGACCTCCACTCTTCATACAGCTGCTCTGCTCCCTCACAGGTTACCTCCACTCTTCATACAGCTGCCCTGCTCCCTCACAGGTAAACTTCGCTCTTTACACAACTGCTGTGCTCCCTCACAGGTAAACTTCAGTATTTATGCAGCTGCTCTGCTCCCTCACAGCTAACCTTCACTCTTCATACAGCCGCTCTGCTCCCTCACAGGTAACCTCCACTCTTCATACAGCCGCTCTGCTCCCTCACAGGTAACCTCCACTCTTCATACAGCCGCTCTGCTCCCTCACAGGCAATCCCCACTCTTCATACAGCCGCTCTGCTCCCTCACAGGTAACCTCCACTCTTCATACAGCCGCTCTGCTCCCTCACAGGTTACCTCCACTCTTCATACAGCCGCACTGCTCCCTCACAGGTAACCTCCACTCTTCATACAGCCGCTCTGCTCCCTCACAGGTAACCCCCAGTCTTCAAGCAGCCGCTCTGCTCCCTCACAGGTAAACTTTAGTATTTATACAGCCGCTCTGCTGCCTCACAGGTAACCTTCACTCTTCAAACAGCCGCTCTGCTCCCTCACAGGTAACCTCCACTCTTCATACAGCCGCTCTGCTCCCTCACAGGTAAACTCCACTCTTCATACAGCCGCTCTAGTCCCTCACACGTAAACTTTGCTCTTTACACAACTGCTGTGCTCCCTAACAGGTAAACTTTAGTATTTATACAGCTGCTCTGCTCCCTCACATGTAACCCCCACTCTTCAAACAGCTGCTCTGCTCCCTCACAGGTAACCTCCTCTCTTAATACAGCCGCACTGCTCCCTCACAGGTAACTCCCACTCTTCATACAGCCGCTCTGCTACCTCACAGGTAACCCCCAGTCTTCAAACAGCCGCTCTGCTCCCTCGCAGGTATTCCCCTCTCTTCATACAGCCGCTCTGCTCCCTTACATGTAAACTCCACTGTTCAAACAGTCGCTCTGCTCCCTCACAGGTAACCCCCAGTCTTCATACAGCTGCTCTGCTCCCTCACAGGTAACCCCCACTCTTCATACATCTGCTCTGCTCCCTCACAGATTACCTCCACTCTTCATACAGCTGCTCTGCTCCCTCACAGGTATCCTCCACTCTTCATACAGCCGCTCTGCTCCCTCACAGGTAAACTCCACTCTTCATACAGCTGCTCTTTTCCCTCACTGGTAACCCCCAGTTTTCAAAAAGCCGTTCTCCTCCCTCACAGGTATCCCCCACTCTTCATACAGCCGCTCTGCTCCCTCACAGGTAACCTCCACTCTTCATACAGCCGCTCTGCTCCCTCACAGGTAACCTCCACTCTTCATACAGCCGCTCTGCTCCCTCACAGGCAATCCCCACTCTTCATACAGCCGCTCTGCTCCCTCACAGGTAACATCCACTCTTCATACAGCTGCTCTGCTCCCTCACAGGTTACCTCCACTCTTCATACAGCCGCACTGCTCCCTCACAGGTAACCTCCACTCTTCATACAGCCGCTCTGCTCCCTCACAGGTAACCCCCAGTCTTCAAGCAGCCGCTCTGCTCCCTCACAGGTAAACTTTAGTATTTATACAGCCGCTCTGCTCCCTCACAGGTAACCTCCACTCTTCAAACTGCCGCTCTGCTCCCTCACAGGTAACCTCCACTCTTCATACAGCCGCTCTGCTCCCTCACAAGTAAACGCCACTCTTCATACAGCCGCTCTAGTCCCTCACACGTAAACTTTGCTCTTTACACAACTCCTGTGCTCCCTAACAGGTAAACTTTAGTATTTATACAGCTGCTCTGCTCCCTCACATGTAACCCCCATTCTTCAAACAGCCGCTCTGCTCCCTCAAATGGAACACCCACTCTTCATACAGCTGCTCTGCACCCTCACATGTAACCCCCACTCTTCAAACAGCTGCTCTGCTCCCTCACATGTAACCCCCACTCTTCAAACAGCTGCTCTGCTCCCTCACAGGTAACCTCCTCTCTTCATACAGCCGCACTGCTCCCTCACAGGTAACCTCCACTCTTCAAACAGCCGGTCTGCTCCCTCACGTTAACCCCCACTCTTCAAACAGCCGCTCTGCTCCCTCACAGGTAACCCCCACTCTTCAAACAGCCGCTCTGCTCCCTCACAGGTTACCCCTACTCTGCATACAGCAGCTCTACTCCCTCACAGGTAACCTCCACTCTTCATGCAGCCGCGCTGCTCCCTCACAGGTAACCTCCACTCTTCAAACAGCAGCTCTGCTCCCTCACAGGTAACCCCCACTCTTCATAGAGCTGCTCTGCTCCCTCACAGGTAGCCTCCACTCTTCATACCTCCGCTCTGCTCCCTAACAGGTAACCTCCACTCTTCATACAGCCGCTCTGCTCCCTCACAGGAAACCTCCACACTTCAAACAGCCGCTCTGCTCCCACACAGGTAACCCCCACTCTTCACACAGCCGCTATGCTCCCTCACAGGTAACCGCCACTTTTCAAACATCCGCTCTGCTCCCTCACAGGTAACCGCCACTCTTCAAACAGCCGCTCTGCTCCCTCACAGGTTACCCCCACTCTTCAAACAGCCGCTCTGCTCCCTCACAGGTAACCCCCACTCTTCAAACAGCCGCTCTGCTCCCTCACAGGTTACCCCCACTCTTCATACAGCCGCTCTGCTCCCTCAAAGGTAACCTCCACTCTTCATACAGCCGCTCTGCTCCCTCACAGGTAACCTCCCCTCGTCATACAGCCGCTCTGCTCCCTCACAGGTATCCTCCATTCTTCAAACAGCGTCTCTGCTCCCTCACAGGTAACCCCCACTCTTCATACAGCCGCTCTGCTGCCTCACAGGTAACCCCACTGTTCAAACAGCCGCTCAGCTCCCTCACAGGTAACCTCCGCTCTTCATAGAGCTGCTCTGCTCCCTCACAGGTAACCCCCTGTCTTCAAACAGCCGCTCTGATCCCTCACAGGTAATCTCCACTCTTCATACAGCCCGTCTGGTCCCTTTCAGGTAAACTTTAGTATTTATACAGCTGCTCAGCTCCCTCACAGGTTACCTCCACTCTTCATACAGCTGCTCTGCTCCCTCACAGGTAAACTTCGCTCTTTACACAACTGCTGTGCTCCCTCACAGGTAAACTTCAGTATTTATGCAGCTGCTCTGCTCCCTCACAGGTAACCTTCACTCTTCATACAGCCGCTCTGCTCCCTCACAGGTAAACTCCACTCTTTATACAGCTGCTCTGATCCCTCACAGGTAAACTCTGCTCTTTATACAGCCGCTCTGCTCCCTCACAGGTAATCTCCACTCTTCAAACAGCCACTCTGCTCCCTCACAGGTAACCCCCTCTCTTCATACAGCCCCTCTGCTCCCTCACAGGTAATCTCCACTCTTCATACAGCTGCTCTGCTCCCTCACAGGTTACCTCCACTCTTCATACAGCTGCTCTGCTCCCTCACAGGTAAACTTCGCTCTTTACACAACTGCTGTGCTCCCTCACAGGTAAACTTCAGTATTTATGCAGCTGCTCTGCTCCCTCACAGGTAACCTTCACTCTTCATACAGCCGCTCTGCTCCCTCACAGGTAAACTCCACTCTTTATACAGCCGCTCTGCTCCCTCACAGGTAACCCCCACTCTTCAAACAGCCGCTCTGGTCCCTCCCAGGTAACCCCAGCTCTTCATACAGCCGCTCTGCTCCCTCACAGGTAACCTCCACTCTTCATAGAGCTGCTCTGCTCCCTCACAGGTAATCTCCACTCTTCATACAGCCGCTCTGCTCCCTCACAGGTAACCTCCACTCTTCATACAGCCTCTCTGCTCCCTCACAGGTAACCCACAGTCTTCAAACAGCCGCGCTGCTCCCTCACAGGTAAACTTTGCTCTTTACACAACTGCTGTGCTCCCTCACAGATAAACATTAGTATTTATACAGCTGCTCTGCTCCCTCACATGTAACCCCCATTCTTCAAACAGCCGCTCTGCTCCCTCAAATGGAACCCCCACTCTTCATACAGCTGCTCTGCACCCTCACATGTAAACCCCACTCTTCAAACAGCTGCTCTGCCCCCTCACATGTAACCCCCACTCTTCAAACAGCTGCTCTGCTCCCTCACAGGTAACCCCCACTCTTCAAACAGCCGCCCTGCTCCCTCACAGGTTATCCCCACTCTTCAAACAGCCGCTCTGCTCCCTCACAGGTTACCCCCACTCTTCATACACCCGCTCTGCTCCCTAACAGGTAACCTCCACTCGTCATACAGCCACTCTGCTCCCTCACAGGTAACCTCCACTCTTCAAACAGCAGCTCTGCTCCCTCACAGGTAACCCCCACTCTTCATACAGCCGCTCTGCTGCCTCACAGGTAACCCCCACTCTTCATACAGCCGCTCTGCTCCGTCACATGTAACCGCCACTCTTCAAACAGCCGCTCTGCACCCTCACAGGTAACCTCCACTCTTCAAACAGCCGCTCTGCTCCTTAACAGGTAACCCCCACTCTTCAAACAGCCACTCTGCTCCCTCACAGGTAACCTCCACTCTTCATACAGCTGCTCTGCTCCCTCACAGGTTACCTCCACTCTTCATACAGCTGCTCTGCTCCCTCACAGGTAAACCTCGCTCTTTACACAACTGCTGTGCTCCCTCACAGGTAAACTTCAGTATTTATGCAGCTGCTCTGCTCCCTCACAGGTAACCTTCACTCTTCATACAGCCGCTCTGCTCCCTCACAGGTAAACTCCACTCTTTATACAGCCGCTCTGCTCCCTCACAGGTAATCTCCACTCTTCAAACAGCCACTCTGCTCCCTCACAGGTAACCCCCTCTCTTCATACAGCCCCTCTGCTCCCTCACAGGTAATCTCCACTCTTCAAACAGCCGCTCTGCTCCCTCACAGGTAACCCCACTCTTCATGCATCTGCTCTGCTCCCTCACAGGTAACCCCGACTCTTCATACAGCTGCTCTGCTCCCTCACAGGTAACCTCCACTCTTCATACAGCTGTTCTGCTCCCTCACAGATAATCTCCACTCTTCAAACAGCCGCTCTGCTCCCTCAGAGGTAACCCCCACTCTTCATACAGCCGCTCTGCTCCCTCACATGTAACGCCCAGTCTTCAAACCGCCGCTCTGCTCCCTCACAGGTAACCCCCACTCTTCATACATCCGCTCTGCACCCTCACAGGTAACCTCCACTCTTCATACAGCCACTTTGCTCCCTCACAGTTTATCTCCACTCTTCATACAGCCGCTCTGCTCCCTCACAGGTAAACTTTGCTCTTTACAAAACTGCTGTGCTCCCTCACAGGTAAACTTTATTATTTATACAGCTGGTTCGCTCCCTCACATGTAACCCCCACTCTTCAGCAGCCGCTCTGCTCCCTCACAGGTAACCCCCACTCTTCAACCAGCCGCTCTGCTCCCTCAGATGTAACCCCCACTCTTCATACAGCCGCTCTGCTCCCTCACAGGTAATCCCCACTCTTCATACAGCCGCTCTGCTCCCTCACAGGTAATCTCCACTCTTCATACAGCCGCTCTGCTCCCTCACAGGTAACCTCCACTCCTCATACAGCCGCTCTGCTCCCTCACAGGTAACCTCCACTCTTCATACAGCCTCTCTGCTCCCTCACAGGTAACCCCCAGTCTTCAAACAGCCGCTCTGGTCCCTCACAGGTAAACTTTGCTCTTTACACAACTGCTGTGCTCCCTCACAGATAAACTTTAGTATTTATACAGCTGCTCTGCTCCCTCACATGTAACCCCCATTCTTCAAACAGCCGCTCTGCTCCCTCAAATGGAACCCCCACTCTTCATACAGCTGCTCTGCACCCTCACATGTAATCCCCACTCTTCAAACAGCTGCTCTGCTCCCTCACATGTAACCCCCACTCTTCAAACAGCTGCTCTGCTCCCTCACAGGTAACCTCCTCTCTTCATACAGCCGCACTGCTCCCTCACAGGTAACCTCCACTCTTCAAACAGCCGGTCTGCTCCCTTACAGGTAAGCCCCACTCTTCAAACAGCCGCTCTGCTCCCTCACAGGTAACCCCCACTCTTCAAACAGCCGCTCTGCTCCCTCACAGGTAACCTCCACTCTTCATACAGCCGCGCTGCTCCCTCACAGGTAACCTCCACTCTTCAAATAGCAGCTCTGCTCCCTCACAGGTAACCCCCACTCTTCATAGAGCTGCTCTGCTCCCTCACAGGTAGCTTCCACTCTTCATACATCCGCTCTGCTCCCTAACAGGTAACATCCACTCGTCATACAGCCGCTCTGCTCCCTCACAGGTAACCTCTACTCTTCAAACAGCAGCTCCGCTCCCTCACAGGTAACCCCCACTCTTCATACAGCCGCTCTGCTGCCTCACAGGTAACCCCCACTCTTCAAACAGCCTCTCTGCTCCCTCACAGGTAACCGCCACTCTTCAAACAGCCGCTCTGCACCCTCACAGGTAACCTCCACTCTTCAAACAGCCGCTCTGCTCCCTCACAGGTAAACCCCACTCTTCAAACAGCCGCTCTGCTCCCTCACAGGTAACCCCCACTCTTCAAACAGACACTCTGCTCCCTCACAGGTAACCTCCACTCTTCATAGAGCTGCTCTGCTCCCTCACAGGTAACCCCCTGTCTTCAAACAGCCGCTCTGATCTCTCACAGGTAATCTCCACTCTTCATACAGCCGCTCTGGTCCCTTTCAGGTAAACTTTGGTTTACACAGCCGCTCAGCTCCCTCACAGGTGACCTCCACTCTTCATACAGCTGCTCTGCTCCCTCACAGGTTACGTCCATTCTTCATACAGCTGCTCTGCTCCCTCACAGGTAAACTTCGCTCTTTACACAACTGCTGTGCTCCCTCACAGGTAAACTTCAGTATTTATGCAGCTGCTCTGATCCCTCACAGGTAACCTTCACTCTTCATACAGCCGCTCTGCTCCCTCACAGGTAAACTCCACTCTTCAAACATCCGCTCTGCTCCCTCACAGGTAACCCCACTCTTCATGCATCTGCTCTGCTCCCTCACAGGTAACCCCGACTCTTCATACAGCTGCTCTGCTCCCTCACAGGTAACCTCCACTCTTCATACAGCTGTTCTGCTCCCTCACAGATAATCTCCACTCTTCAAACAGCCGCTCTGCTCCCTCAGAGGTAACCCCCACTCTTAATACAGCCGCTCTGCTCCCTCACATGTAACGCCCATCTTCAAACCGCCGCTCTGCTCCCTCACAGGTAACCCCCACTCTTCATACATCCGCTCTGCTCCCTCACAGGTAACCTCCACTCTTCATACAACCGCCTTGCTCCCTCACAGGTTACCTCCACTCTTCATACAGCCGCTCTGCTCCCTCACAGGTAAACTTCGCTCTTTACAAAACTGCTGTGCTCCCTCACAGGTAAACTTTATTATTTATACAGCTGGTTCGCTCCCTCACATGTAACCCCCACTCTTCAGCAGCCGCTCTGCTCCCTCACAGGTAACCCCCACTCTTCAACCAGCCGCTCTGCTCCCTCAGATGTAACCCCCACTCTTCATACAGCCGCTCTGCTCCCTCACAGGTAATCCCCACTCTTCATACAGCCGCTCTGCTCCCTCACAGGTAATCTCCACTCTTCATACAGCCGCTCTGCTCCCTCACAGGTAACCTCCACTCCTCATACAGCCGCTCTGCTCCCTCACAGGTAACCTCCACTCTTCATACAGCCTCTCTGCTCCCTCACAGGTAACCCCCAGTCTTCAAACAGCCGCTCTGGTCCCTCACAGGTAAACTTTGCTCTTTACACAACTGCTGTGCTCCCTCACAGATAAACTTTAGTATTTATACAGCTGCTCTGCTCCCTCACATGTAACCCCCATTCTTCAAACAGCCGCTCTGCTCCCTCAAATGGAACCCCCACTCTTCATACAGCTGCTCTGCACCCTCACATGTAAACCCCACTCTTCAAACAGCTGCTCTGCTCCCTCACATGTAACCCCCACTCTTCAAACAGCTGCTCTGCTCCCTCACAGGTAACCTCCTCTCTTCATACAGCCGCACTGCTCCCTCACAGGTAACCTCCACTCTTCAAACAGCCGGTCTGCTCCCTTACAGGTAAGCCCCACTCTTCATAGAGCTGCTCTGCTCCCTCACAGGTAACCCCCACTCTTCAAACAGCCGCTCTGCTCCCTCACAGGTAACCTCCACTCTTCATGCAGCTGCTCTGTTCCCTCACATGTAACCTCCACTCTTCATACTGCCGCTCTGCTCCCTCACAGGTAAACTCCACTCTTCATATAGCCGCTCTAGTCCCTCACAGGTAAACTTTGCTCTTTACACAACTGCTGTGCTCCCTCACAGATAAACTTTAGTATTTATACAGCTGCTCTGCTCCCTCACATGTAACCCCCATTCTTCAAACAGCCGCTCTGCTCCCTCAAATGTAACCCCCACTCTTCATACAGCTGCTCTGCTCCCTCACATGTAAACCCCACTCTTCAAACAGCCGCTCTGCTCCCTCACAGGTAACCTACTCTCTTCATACAGCCGCACTGCTCCCTCTCAGGTAACCCCCACTCTTCAAACAGCCGCTCTGCTCCCTCACAGGTATCCCCCACTCTTCAAACAGCCGCTCTGATCCCTCACAGGTAAACTACACTCTTCATAGAGCTGCTCTGCTCCCTCACAGGTAACCCCTTGTCTTCAAACAGCCGCTCTGCTCCCTCACAGGTAATCTCCACTCTTCATACAGCGGCTCTGCTCCATCACAGGTAATCCCCACTCTTCATACAGCCGCTCTGCTCCCTCACAGGTTACCCCCACTCTTCATACAGCCGCTCTGCTCCCTCACAGGTAACCTCCACTCTTCATACAGCCGCTCTGCTCCCTCACAGGTAACCTCCACTCTTCATACAGCCGCTCTGCTCCCTCACAGGTAACCTCCACCTTTCAAACAGCAGCTCTGCTCCCTCACAGGTAACCCCCACTCTTCATAGAGCTGCTCTGCTCCCTCACAGGTAACCTCCACTCTTCATACAGCCGCTCAGCTCCCTCACAGGTAACCTCCACTCTTCATACAGCCGCTCTGCTCCCTCACAGGTAACCTCCACTCTTCAAACAGCATCTCTGCTCCCTCACAGGTAACCCCCACTCTTCATACAGTCGCTCTGCTGCCTCACAGGTATCCCCCACTCTTCAAACAGCCGCTCTGATCCCTCACAGGTAAACTACACTCTTCATAGAGCTGCTCTGCTCCCTCACAGGTAACCCCTTGTCTTCAAACAGCCGCTCTGCTCCCTCACAGGTAACCCCCACTCTTCATACAGTCGCTCTGCTGCCTCTCAGGTAACCGCCAGTCTTCAAACAGCCGCTCTGCTCCCTCACAGGTAACCGCCACTCTTCATACAGCCGCTCTGCTCCCTCACAGGTAACCTCCACTCTTAAAACAGCCGCTCTGCTCCCTCACAGGTAACTCCACTCTTCATACAGCTGCTCTGCTCCCTAACATGTAACCCAGTCTTCAACCAGCCGCTCTGCTCCCTCACAGGTAATCTCCACTCTTCATACAGTGGCTCTGCCCCCTCACAGGTAACCTCCACTCTTCAAACAGCTGCTCTGCTCCCTCACAGGTAAACTCCGCTCTCCATACAGCCGCTCTTCTCCCTCATAGGTAAACTCCTCCCTTGATACAGCCGCTTCGCACCCACTCCTTTTTGTTGTTTTACCTTTATTATTTTCTTAACTTCCTCCTCTCCGTAAGTTGCCAATTTAATTATAATCAACAAGTTATCATTACTAGTTGTGGTCGTTGGGGGTCAGTCATCTCAGCTGCAGGACATCACTGCAGGAGTTCCTCAGGGTAGTGTCCTTGGACCAACCATCTTCAGCTCCTTCATCAATGACCTTCCTTCCATCATAAGGTCAGAAGTGGGAATGTTCGTTAATAATTGCACAATGTTCAGCACCATGCAATGACTCCTCAGATACTGAAATAGTTTATGTTCAAATGCAACAAGACCTGGACAATATCCAGGCTTGGGCTGACATGTGGCAAGTAACATCTGTACCACACAAGTGTCAGGCAATGGTCATCTCCAACAAGAGAGAATCCAACCATCATCCCTTGATCTTCAATGTCATTACCATCACTGAATCCCCCACAATCAACACCATGGGGGTTACCATTGACCAGAAACTGAATTGGGCCAGCCATATAAATACTATAGCTACAAGAGCAGGTCAGAGGCTAGGAATTGTGCGATGAGTAACCCACCTCCTGACTCCCCAAAACCTGTCCACCATCTACAAGGCACACGTCAGGAGTGTGATGGAATACTCTCCACTTGCCTGGATGAGTGCAGCTCCCACGACACTCAAGAAGCTTGACATCATTCAGGACAAAGCAGCCCACTTGATTGGCACCACATCCACAAACATTTGAGCCTAGCAGGAAAGACAGTAGAGCAGCAAAGGCAGGAGTTTCTGGGAGTAATTTGGGAGACACAGCAAAAATTCATCCCTAGGAAGAAGAAGCATACTAAAGGGAGGACGAGGCAACCATGGCTAACAAGGGAAGTCAGGGGCAGCATAAAAGCTAAAGAGAAAGCATACAATGCGGCGAAGAGCAGTGGGAAAACAGGGGATTGGGAAGCCTACAAAGACCAACAGAAGACAACTAAAAAAGAAATAAGAAGGGAGAAGATTAAATATGAGGGTAAACTAGCCAATAATGTAAAAGAAGATTGCAAGAGTTTTTTTTAGATATATAAAGGGTAAGAGAGAGGCAAAAGTGGACATTGGGCCGCTGGAAAATGACGCTGGAGAAGTCGTAGTGGGGAACAAAGAAATGGTGGAGGAACTGAATAGGTACTTTGCGTCAGTCTTCACGGTGGAAGACACGAGTGCCATCCCCAAAGTTCAAGAGAGTCGGGGGGTAGAGGTGAATGTGGTGGCCATTACCAAGGAGAAGGTGCTAGGAAAATTGAAAGGTCTGAATGTGGATAAATCACCTGGGCCAGATGGATTACACCCCAGAATTCTGAAGGAGATAGCTGAAGAGATAGTGGAGGCGTTAGTGGTGATCTTTCAGGAATTACTGGAGTCAGGGCGGGTCCCAGAGGACTAGAAAATCGCTAATGTAACCCCTCTGTTTAAGAAGGGAGTGAGGCAAAAGATGGGAAATTGCAGGCCAATTAGTCTGACCTCGGTCGTTGGTAAGATTTTAGAGTCCATTATTAAGGATGAGATTTCAGAATACTTGGAAGTGCATAGTAAAATAGGGCAAAGACAACATGGTTTCATCAAGGGGAGGTCATGCCTGACAAATCTGTTAGAATTCTTTGAGGAGGTAATGAGTAGGTTAGACAAAGGAGAGCCAATGGATGTTATCCACTTAGACTTCCAGAAGGCCTTTGAGAAGATGCTGCACAGGAGGTTGCTCATAAGATAAGAGCCCATGTGTTAGAGGCAAGGTACTAGCATGGACAGAAGATTGGCTGTCTGGCAGGAGGCAGAGAGTGGGGATAAGGGGGTCCTTCTCAGGATGGCGGCCGGTGACTAGTGGAGTTCCGCAGGGGTCAGTGTTGGGACCACAACTTTTCACTTTATACATTAATGATCTAGATGAAGGAACTGAGGGCATTCTGGCTGAGTTTGCAGATGACACAAAGATAGGTGGAGAGACAGGTAGTATTGGGGAGGCGGGGAGGCTGCAGAAGGATTTGGACAGGTTAGCAGAATGGGCAAAGAAGTGGCAGGTGGAATACAACGTGGGCAAATGTGAGGTCATGCACTTTGGTAGGAAGAATAGAGTCATAGATTATTTTCTAAATGGGGAGAGAATTCAGAAATCTGGAGTGCAAAGGGACTTGGGAGTCCTAGTGCAGGATTCTCTTAAGGTTAACTTGCAGGTTGAATCGGTAGTTAGGAAGGCAAATGCAATGTTGGCATTTATTTCGAGAGGACTAGAATATAAAAGCAGGGATGTGCTGCTGAGGCTTTATAAGGCTCTGGTCAGACCACATTTAGAATATTGTGAGCAATTTTGGGCCCCGTATCTCAGGAAGGATGTTCTGGCCCTGGAGAGGGTCCAGAGGGGGTTCATGAGAACGAACCCAGGAATGAAAGGCTTAACATATGAGGAACGTTTGAGGACTCTGGGTCTATATTCGATGGAGTTTAGATGGATAAGGGGGGATCCGATTGAAACTTACAGAATACTGAAAGGCCTGGATAGAGTGGACGTGGGGAAGATGTTTCCATTAGTAGGAGAGACTAGGACCCGAGGGCACAGCCTCAGAGTAAAGGGAAGACCTTTTAGAACAGAGATGAGGAGAAACTTCTTTAGTGGTGAATCTATGGAAGTCATTGCCACAGAAGGCTGTGGAGACCAGGTCATTGAATGTATTTAAAACCGAGATAGATAGGTTCTTGATTGGTAAGGGGATCACAGGTTATGGGGAAAAGGCGGGAGATTGGAGTTGAGAAACTTATCAGTCATGATTGAATGGCAGAGCAGACTCGATGGGTCGAATGGCCTAATTTCTGCTCCTACGTCTTATGGTCTTATGGTCTTATTCACTCCCTCCCCCACCGGCGCACAGTAGCAGCAGTGTGTACCATCTACAAGATGCACTGCAGGAATTCACCAAGGCTTCTTCAACAGCATCTTCCAAACCCATGACCACTACCACCTAGGAGGACAAGGACAACAGATAGATGGAAACATCACCACCTGGAAGTTCTCCTCCAAGCCACTCACCATCCTGACTTGGAAATCTATGGCCGTTCCTTCTGCTGGATCAAAATCCTGGAGCTTCCTTCCTAACAGCACTGTGGGTGTAGCTGCACCACATGGACTGCAGTGGTTCAAGAAGGCAGCTCACCACCACCTTCTAAAGGGCAACTATGGTTGGGCAATAAATGCTGGCCCAGCCAGTGAAGCCCACATCCTGTGAATGAATAAAGAAACTCAGCGATAAAAACAAAAAAACTGCGGATGCTGGAAATCCAAAACAAAAACAGAATTACCTGGAAAAACTCAGCAGGTCTGGCAGCATCGGCGGAGAAGAAAAGAGTTGACGTTTCGAGTCCTCATGACCCTTCGACAGAACTTGGAATTGGAAGAAACTCAGCTCCTAATTTAAATATAAAACAAAGTTAAAAGTGTGTGTGTATTCACTGTTTTCCCGGTCAGTGTGTGTATATTCACTGTGTTCCAATTCACTGCTTGTGTAGTCACTGTGTTCCCAGTAACTGTGTGTGTAGTCACTGTTCCAAATCACTGTTTGTATTCACTGTGCTCCCAGTCAGTGTGTGTGTTTTCACTGTGTTCCCAGCCACTCTGTGTGTATTCACTCTGTTCCCAGCCACCGTGTGTATCTTCACAGTGTTTCCAGTCACTTTATCTGTATTCACTCTGTTTCCAGTCACTGTTTGCGCATTCACTGTGTTCCCAGTCAGTGTGTGTGTATTCACTGTGCTCTCAATCACTCTGTGTGTATTCACCATGCTCCCAGCCACTCTGTGTGTATTCGGTCTGTTCCCAGCCACTCTGTATGTATTCACTCTGTTCCCAGCCACTGTGTGTGTATTCACTGTTTTCCCAGTCACTGCGTCTGTATTCACCGTGTTCCTAGTCAATGTGTGTATTTGCCATGTTCCTAGCCAATGTTTGTGTATCCACTGTTCCCATTATTTTCTGTTTGTTTCTGAAAGGTGATTGTATTTCTGGATGACCTCAATATGCCAGCAGTTGAACAGTACGGTGCACAGCCCCCACTTGAGCTTATTCGACAGTTTCTGGACCTAGGAGGTTTTTTCGATATTCAGAAGCTCAAATGGTTGGTATGTTTTTTTGTTATAATTTTTTAAATAAAGTTCTTCTGCAATGTGGATATTAAGAGAATGAGACAGTAACGAAGGGGGCCATTGAACTCTCCAGTCCTGTTCTAGTTCTTTAGCAGACCAGTTTGTTGAACTTCCTCTTCTCTTTCCCTATTGAGTTGCAAGTTTTTTGCCTTTCAAGTGTTTGTCAAATTGCTTTTGTTAAATCAATACTGACTCTGCTTCCACCACCCTCTCAGGCAGGGAATTCCAGATCACATCACACTCAAGACAAAAATTCTCATCTCATCTTCCTTTGTTTCACCAATCACCTTAAATCTGTGTCCTCTGTTTATCGATCCGCCTGCCAGTGCAAACTCTTCCTATTATTTTGTCCTTCAAACCTAATTTTTATTTTCCTTGCTTTAAGGAGAATAACTCCAGTCTCTCCATATTAAAAAAGAATCTTTCATCTTCAGTACCACCCTACCATTGGTCCTCAGATCTTGAGTCTCAGTTCTCGGGCCTCAAACCTCAGAACTTCTGTCTTGGGCATTGGATGTCAGGCCTTGTCTCTGCCTTGGCTCTCCGGTCCCAGTCTCAGGTCTTGGATCTTGCTCTCGGATCTCAGTTCTCACACTTGGCTCTTGGGTCTTGCTCACAGGTCTTACTCTCTGCTCTCTTAGTATTTTTTCATGGGATGTGGGCATTGCTGGCTAACCCAGCCTTCATTGCCATCCCTAAATGCCTTTGTTCAGGGGGCATTTAAGAGTCAACCACATTGCTGTGTGTCTGGAGTCACATGTAGGCCCGACCAGGTGAGGATGGCAGATTTCCTTCCCTAAAGGACATTAGTGAACCAGATGGGGTTTTACAACAATCAGCAATGGTTTCATTGTCATAATCAGACTTTTAATTCCAGATTTTTATTAAACTCAAATTTCACAATCTGCCATGATGAGATTCAAACAAGGGTCCACAGAGCATTACCCTGGGTCTTCTGGAATACTAGTCCAGTGATAAGACCACTATGCCACTGCCACTCAGCTCTGGGATCTTGGGTCTTGCTCTTGGGCCTCAATTCTCGGGTCTTAGGTCTCGCCCTCAGGTCTTGGGTCCAGGGTCTCGGGTTCAAGATCTCGGATCCAGGGTCTTGGGTCCAGGGTCTCGGGTCTAGGGTCTAGGGTCTCGGGTCTCCTCTTGGGTTTCAGTATTAGTTGTCGAACCTCAGTATGAGGTCTTGCTCTCGGCTCCCGGGTGTCAGTTTCAGTCTCAGTCTCGCCCTCAGGTCTCGGTATCAGTTGTCGAACCTCGGTCTCAGGTCTCAAATCTTGGGACTCGAGTCTCTACTTTAGTGTTGCCTGTGAGTCTCTATTTAAATCGATAGCATTAGGTGCTCCCGGTGTGTTACTGTGTCTCACAGTGTTTCTCCTGTTCTTTCCACTCCCCCAATGATCAGCAAGTGCAGGATGTGACCTTCGTCGCAGCGTGTGCTCCCCCGAGTGGTGCTCGGACTGAACTCAGCCAACGGCTCCTCAAACACTTCTGCATCTTCACCCTGCCTCAACCTTCCACAAGATCACTGCAGCACATTTTCCAGGTAATGGGTCAGCTCAGTACCAACTACCAGGCATTGCAGGGGTCAGACAGGGGGTAAAGCTCCCTCTACACTGTCCCCATCAAACACTCCCAGGGCTGGCACAGCACGGGGTTAGATACAGAGTAAAGCTCCCTCTACACTGTCCTCATGAAACACTCCCAAGACAGGGACAGCACAGGGTTAGATACAGAGTAAAGCTCCCTCTACACTGTGCCCATCAAACATCCCCAGGACAGGCACAGCACGGGGTTAGCTACAGAGTAAAGCTCCCCCTACACTGTCCCCATCAAACACTCCCAGGGCAGGTACAGCAAGGGGTTAGATACAGAGTAAAGCTTCCTCTATGCTCTCCCCATCAAACACTCCCAGGGTAGATACAGCATAGGGTGAGACAGAGATAAAAACAAAAAAACTGCGGATGCTAGAAATCCAAAACAAAAACAGAATTACCTGGAAAAACTCAGCAGGTCTGGCAGCGTCGGCGGAGAAGAAAAGAGTTGACGTTTCGAGTCCTCATGACCCTTCGACAGAAGTTCTCGAAACGTCAACTCTTTTCTTCTCTGCCAATGCTGCCAGACCTGCTGAGTTTTTGCAGGTAATTCTGTTTTTGTTATAGGGTGAGACAGGCCTGTTCAGCATGGGGTTAGGTTAAACCAAAAAGCTGCGGATGCTGGAAATCTGAAATAAAAACAAAATGCTGGCAATACTCGGCAGGTCTGTGGTGAAAGGAATAGGGATTATGTCTGTTCTTCAGAGTAAAGATGCCTCTACACTGTCCCTAACAAACACTGTCAGAACAGCACCTGTACTGAAGTCAGGTTTAGCAAGTGGCATTCCATTAGTGCTAGTTTATGGTTGAATTGGGCCAGCCAATAGGTGGTGTTTTTCTAGTAGTCTTTCAGAAATCTTGTTTCCTCAGGTACAAGTCGGCTGTCACCTGGAGAGCCGAAACTTCATGCCCATTGTACGCAAGTGCCGGGACCTGTTAGTGACTGCTGCAATTACCATTTACTACAAGATGTGTCGTCAAATGTTGCCCACTCCAGTCAAACCACACTATACATTCAACATGTGGGACCTAGTGAAGGTAAGTAGTTGAGCTTACAATATCATTACATCATTCTGACACTGGTCAATACTCCAACTGACTGTATCATCATATTGATACTTGTTAATACCCAACTGACTGTATCACCACACTGATACCGGTTAATACTCCAGCTTTCTGTCTCATCGCATTGATACAGATTAATACTCCAGCTTACTGTCTCATCACACTGATACATATTAATACTCCAGTTTACTGTATCATCACACTGATACTGGTTAATTCTCCACCTCACTGTATCATCACACTGATACTGGTTAATACTCCAGCTTACTGTCTCAGCACACTGATACTGATTAATTCTCCAGCTTACTGTCTGGGGAAATAATAATGGGGAACCAGGAAATGACAAGAGGAGTTGAAAAAATACTTTGCTCCAGTCTTCACGGTAGAAGATACTAATAGCGTTCCAAAAATACTAAATAATCAAGGGGCAAAGAAATAAATACAATAACTATCACAAGGGAAACTAATGGGTCTAAAGGCCAATAAGTCCCCTGGACCTGATGGGTTGCATCCTAGGATATTAAAGGAAATAGTTGCAGAGAAAGTGGATGCACTGGTAATAATCTTCCAAGAATCCTTAGATTCTGGAAAAGTCCCAGAGGATTAGAGAATGGCCAATGTGACACCCTTATTCAAAAAGGGTGGGAGACAAAAAACAGTTAACTATAGGCCAGTTAGCTTAACATCTTTCATTGGGAAAATGTTAGAGCCTATTATAAAGGTTGTAATAGCAGAGCATTTATAAATACTTCCTCTAATCAAGCAGAGTCAGCATGGCTTCATGAAGGGGAAATCATGCCTGACAATTTGTTAGAATTCTTTGAGGAGGTAACAAGCAGGATAGATAAAGGGGAACAGTAGATGTAATATATTTGGATTTCCAAAAGCCATTCAATAAGGTACCGCACATAAGGCTACTTAGAAAGATAAAAAATCCATGGTGTTGGGGGTAGTACATTAGCATGGATAGAGGATTGGCTAACTAATAGAAGACAGAGAGTTGGGATAAGGGGAGCATTTTTGGGATGCCAACCTGCAACTAATGGAGTGCCACAGGGATCAGTGCTGGGGCATAAATTATTTACAATATATATTAATGACTTGGATGAGGGAAGTGAATGTACTATCGCCAAGTTTGCGGATGACACAAAAATAGTGGGAAGGCAAGTGGTGAGGATGACACAGAGTCTACAGAGGGATATGGACAGGTTAAGTGAGTGGGCAAAAACTTGGCAGATGGAATATAATGTGGGAAAATGTGAGGTTCTGCACTTTGGCAGGAAGAATGGAGGAGCTGAATATTATTTAAATGGAGAAAGACTGCAGAAAGCTGCAGCACAGAGGGATTTGGGAGCCCTGGATGAATCCCAAAAAGCTAACATACAAGTTCAGCGGGTAATAGGGAAGGCAAATGGAATGTTGGTCTTTATTTCAAAGGGAATGGGGTATAAAAATAGGTAAGTCTTGCTATAACTATACAAGGCACTTGTGAGACTACACCTAGAATACTGTGAACAGTTTTGGTCCCTTATCTAAGGAAAGATATACTGGTATTGGAGGCAGTCCAGAGAAGGTTCACTGGATTGATCCCGGATATGGAGGGATTTTCTTATGAGGAGAGATTGCGTAGGCTGGGCCTGTACTCATTGGAGTTTAAAAGAATGAGAGGCGACCTTATTGAAACATATAAGATTCTTAGGGGGCTTGACAGGGTAGATGCTGAGAAGTTGTTTCCCCTTGTGGGAGAGTCTAGGACTAGAGGGCATAATCTCAGGTAAGGGGTTGCCCATTTAAAACAGAGATGAGGAGGAATTTCTTCTCTCAGAGAGTAGTGAATCTCTGGAATTTTTTACCGCAGAGGGCTGGAGGGGCTGGGTCATTAAGTATTTTCAAGGCTGACATGGACAGATTTTTAATCAGTAAGGGAATCAAGGGTCATGGGGAAAAGGCAGGAAAGTGGAGTTGAGGATTATCAGATCAGCCATGATCTCATTGAATGGTGAAGCAGACTCAAATGACCAAATGGCCTACTTCTGCTCCTACGTCTTATGGTTAGGCCTTATGGTCTCATCACACTGATACTGGTTAATACTCCAACTTACTGTCTCATTACACTGATACTGATTAATGCCCCAGCTGAGTGAATCATCACACTGATACTGGTTAACACTCCAGCTTACTGTATCATCACACTGATGCTGGTTAATACTCCAGCTTGCTGTCTCATCACACTGATACTACTTAATACTCCAGTTTACTGTATCATCACACTCACACTAGTTAATACTCCAGCTTATTGTATCATCACACTGATACAGTAGGCTGGAGAATTAACCAGTATCATGTGGAGATAATGGCGTAGTGGTATTGTCGCTGGACGAGTAATCCAGAGACCCAGGTAATGTTCTGGGGACCTGGATTTAATTCCACCACAGCAGATGGTAGAATTTGAATTCAATAAAAGTCTGGATCTAAAAGTCTAATGATGACCATGAAACCATTGTCAGAAAAAGCAATCTGGTTCACTCATGTGCTTTAGGAAAGAAAATCTGTTTCCTTACCTGGCCTGGCCTACATGTGACTCCAGACCCACAGCAATGTGTTTGACTCTTAAAATGCCCGATGAAATGGCCTAGGAAGCCATTCAGTTGTATCGAACTGCTACAAAGTCATGAGAAAGGATGGACCACACAGCATCATCCTAGGCACTGGAAATGATAACGGCAATCTCAGCCCTGTCAACACTGCAAAGCCCTTTTTACTGACATGTGGGGCTAGTGCCAAAATTGGGAGAGCTATCTCAGAGACTAGTCAATCAGCAACCTGACATAGCCATATTCACGGATTCATATTTTACAGACAATGTCCCAGATACCACTATCACCATCTCTGGGTATGTCCTGTCCCACTGGCAGGACAGACCCAGCAGAGGTGGCATCACAGTGGTATACAGTAAGGAGGGAGTTGCCCTGGGAGTCCTCAACATTGATTGCGGACCCCATGAAGTCTCATGGCATCAGGTCAAACATGGGAAAGGAAACCTCCCGCTGATTACCACATACTGCCCTCCCTCAGCTGATGAATCAGTGCTCCTCCATGTTGAACACCACTTGGATGAAGCGCTGAGGGTGGCAAAGGCGCAGAATGTACTCCGGGTGGGGGACTTCCATGTCGATCACCAAGACTGGCTCAGTAGCACCACCACAGACCGAGCTGGCCGAGTCCTAAATGACATAGCTGCTAGACAGGGTCTGCGGCAGGTAGTGAGGGAACCAACAAGAGGGAAAAACATCCTCACCAACCTGCCTGGCACAGATGCATCTGTCCATGACAGTATTGGTAGGATACTGTGCGGTGGTAGGACCACTGCACAGTCCTTGTGGTGACCAAGTCCTGCCTTCACATTGAGAATACCCTCCATTGTGTTGTGTGGAACTACCACCATGCTAAATGGGATAGATTTTGAACAGATCAAGCAACTCAAGACTGGGCATCCATGAGGTACTGTGGGCTATCAGGAACAGCAGAATTGTACTCGAACACAATCTGTAACCTCATGGCCCTGGCATATCCCCCACTCTACCATTACCATCAAGGCAGGGGATCAACCCTAGTTCAATGAAGAGTGCAGGAGTGCAAGAGCCAGGAACAGCACCAGGTATACCTAAAAATGAGGTGTCAACCTGGTGAAGCTACAACATAGGACTACTTGCATGCCAAACAGCACAAGCAGCAAGTGATAGACAGGGCTAAGCGATTCCACACCCAACGGATCAAATTTGAGCTCTGCAGTCCTGCCACATCCAGATGTGAATGGTGGTGGACAATTAAACAACTCACTGGAGGAGGAGGCTCCACAAATATCCCCATCCTCAATGAGGGGGGATCCCAGCACATCAGTGCAAAAGACAAGGCTGAAGCATTTGCTACAATCTTCAGCCAGCAGCATTGATTAAATGATGAATATCAGCCTCCCCTGGAGGTCCCCAGCATCACAGATGCCAGTCTTCAGCCAATTTGATTCACTCCACGTGATATCAAGAAACAGCTGAAGGCATTGGATATTGCAAAGGCTGTGGGCCCTGACAATATTCCGGCAATAGGACTGAAGAATTGTGCCCCCAGGATTTGCCACGCCCCTAGCCAAGCTGTTCCAGTACAGCTACAACACTGCATCTATCTACCTGGTTATGTGGAAAATTGCCCAGGTATGTCCTGTACACAAAAAGCAGGACAAATCCAACCCGGCCAGTTACCGCCCCATCAGTCTACTCTCCATCATCAGTAAAGTAATGGAAGGAATCATCAACAGTGCTATCAAGCGGCACTTGCTCAACAATAACCTGCTCACTGACCCCCAGTTTGGGCTACGCCAGCACCACTCAGATCCTGACCTCATTACAGCCTTGGGTCAAACATGGACAAAAGAGCTGCATTCCCAAGGTGAGGTGCGAGTAACTGCCTTTGACATCAAGGCCACATTTGATCAAGTGTGGCATCAAGGAGCCCTAGCAAAACTGGAGTGAAAGGGAATCAGGAGGAAAACTGCTTAGAGTCATACCGAGCACAAGAGAAGATTTTTGTGGTTATTGGAGGTCAGTCATCTTCCTCTGGGACATCACTGCAGGAGTTCCTCAGGGTAGTGTCCTCGGCCCAACCATCTTCAGCTGCTTCATCAATGACCTTCCTTCCATCATATGGTCTGAAGTGAGGATGTTCGCTGATGATTGCACAATGTTCAGCACCATTCACAACTTCTCAGATACTAAATCAGTCCATGTCCAAATGCAGCAAGACCTGGACAATATCCAGGCTTGGGCTGACAAGTGGTAAGTAACGTCCGCGCCACACAAGTGTCAGGCAATGATCATCTCCAACAAGAGAGAATCTAACCATCACCCCTTGATGTTCAATTGCAATACCATCACTGAATCCCCCACTATCAACATCCTGGGGATTACCATTGACCAGAAACTGAACTGCACAAGCCACTTAAATACTGTGACTAAAAGAGCAGGTCAGAGGCTAGGAATCCTGTGATGAGTAACTCATTGCCTGCCTCCCCAAAGTTTGTCCACCATCTACAAGGCACAATTCAGGAGTGTGATGGAATACTCCCCTCTTTCCTGGATGAGTGCAGCTCCCACAAGATTCAAGAAGCTTGACAGCATCCAGGACAAAGCTGCCGCTTGATTGGCACCACATCCACAAACATTCACTCCCTCCACCACTGACACACAGTAGCAGCAGTGTATACCATCTACAAGATGCACTGCAGGAACTCACCAAGGCTTCTTAGACAGCCCCATCCAAACCCATGACCACCACCATCTAGAAGGACAAGGGCAGCAGATAGATGGGAACACCACCACCTGGAAGTTCCCCTCCAAGTCATTCACCATCCTGACTTGGAAATCTATCACTGTTCCTTCACTGTCACTGGGTCAAAATCCTGGAACTCCCTCCCTAACAGCACTGTGGGTGTACCTACACTACATGAACTGCAGCAGTTCAAGAAGGCAGCTCACCACCACCTCCTCAAGGGCAACTGGGATGGGAAATAAATGCTGCATCACTCCAGCTTACTGAATCATCACACTGACACTAGTTAATACTCCAGCCTACTGTATCATCACACTAATACTGGTTAATACTCCAGCTTACTGAATCATCACACTGACACTAGTTAATACTCCAGTCTACTGTATCATCACACTAATACTGGTTAATACTCCAGCTTACTGAATCATCGCACTGATACTGGTTTATTACCCTAGCTTACTTTATCATCACATTGATACTGGTTAATACTCCAGCTTACTGAATCTTCATACTGATACTGGTTCACACTCCAGCTTACTGTATCATCACACTGATACTGGTTAATACTCCAGTTTACTGAATCATCAGGCTGACACTGGTTAATATTCAAGCTTACTCTATCATCACATTGAAACTGGTTAATACTCTAGCTTACAGAATCATCACTGAATACTCCAGTTTATTGTACAATCACACTGTGACTAATCCAGTACGCTGCACCAACACATTGACACAGGTAATTCTGTTTTTGTTTTGGATTTCCAGCATCCGCAGTTTTTTGTTTTTATCTCTTTGTTTAATTGATTGCCACTGCTCTTCAAGAAATGCTTACCTTGAAGAAGTTTTGTTCGTCTCTGCGACAAGATTTCCGTATCTCTCTTTTGCCTTGTTCACCTTCATTGCTTTCCATTTCTCTGCTGGTGTTTGACAAGGTGTTTACTAAAACCCGCTTTCACAGCCATATCTCCTTTCTCAGTGACTGTCTCCGTCTCTGACTTACCCCATGTGGATTTCAACTGAAATTCCACCCCTCATGTTTCGAACCCACCCAGGATTACAGGTATCTCCGGGACATAAAATGTCTCTCGGACTGCTGTTCCCATCACATTCTGAAATCCACACTCAGTGCCATGCGCCGCCATATGAACACACTCGACCTCTCCCTCCAGCAGCACCGCCGTACCCTTTTTCAAAGCTGCGCGTGCCCCCAGTTTCATTTTATTCTTCGTCTCATCCGACGCCTCAACAAGAAGCTTTTTCTCTTTCTCTCAAGTGCTAAGGAATGCAAGCTCCAACAACTCACCGACACCAACACCCATCTAGGACCCTCCACCCCTGCTTGTCCTTCCGTCCCCACCCCATCTTCCAATCCCAGCCCCAGCCGTGTATTCACTATACCCCCTGACCTGCCCCTCTCCGACGCTGAACGTTCAGTGCTCAGCAAAGGACTTAGTTTCATACCCTTACGCCCTCATCTCAATGAATATCGGGCTCGGCACGATGCTGAGCTCTTCTTCCGCCGTCTTCGTCTCCGTGCTCACTTCTTTGGGCAGGAGTCCTCTCCCCGTTCAACGGATCCTTTTACCCACCTCCAATATTCTCCCTCCACCTGGACCTCTCCCTCTGGATTCTTACCTTCTCTTAATCTTTTCACTGAGAACTGTTGGCGTGACATTAGTCCTCTCAATTTCTCTGCTCCTCTCACCCATTCTAATCTGTCTCTCTCTGAACTTACTGCACTCCGTTCTCTCAGGTCCAACCCCAACATTGTCATCAAACCCTCTGACAAGGGTGGTGCTGTTGTTGTCTGGCGCACTGACCTCTACCTCGCAGAGGCTGAGCATCAACTCAGATAGAAATCGAGAAACAGTTGCTGAAGACTCAGTCCTTGTGAAAGGATAGGTCCAGGATTGAAGGGAGGAAAGATTAACACAAGGCAAATGGGACCATGACCCCACCACTGAACATCAAGGCATTGTTTCCAGGACTATCACTGACCTCATCTCCTCTGGAAATCTTCCTCCCACAGCTTCCAACCTGATAGTCGCCCAACCTCGGATGGCCCGCTTCTACCTCCTACCCAAAATCCACAAACAGAACTGTCCCGGTAGACCGATCATGCCCCATGGAAGTCATTTCTCATTATCTTGACTCCCTTCTCTCTCCCCTTGTCCAGTCCCTTCCCACCTACATCTGTGAATCCTCTGACACCTTACGTCACATCAACAATTTCCAGTTCCCTGGCCCCAACCGCTTCCTCTTCACCATGGACATCCAATCCCTCTACACCTCCATCCCCCACCAGGTTGGTCTGAGGGCCCTTAGCTTCTTCCTCGAACAGAGACCCAAACAATTCCCATCCACCACTACTCTCCTCCGTCTGGCTGAACTTGTTCTCACACTGAACAATTTCTCCTTCAACTCCTCTCACTTCCTCCAAATAAAAGGTGTGGCTATGGGTACCCACATGGGCCCCAGCTATGCCTGTCTCTTTATTGGCTATGTGGAACATTCCTTGTTCCAGTCCTACTCCGGCCCCCTTCCACAACACTTTCTCCAGTATATCGATGATTATGTCAGTGCCGCTTCATGCTCTCGTCGGGACTTGGAAAAATTTATTAATTTTTTTTCCAATCTCCACCCCTCCATCATTTTCATGTGGTCCATCTCTGACACTTCCCTTCCCTTCCTTGACCTCTCTGTCTCAATCTCTGGTGATAGACTGTCCACCAATATCCATTACAAGCCTACCGACTCCCACAGCTACCTTGACTACAGCTCCTCACACCCCGCTTCCTGTAAGGACTCCATCCCATTCTCTCAGTTCCTTTGCCTCCGTCACATCTGTTCCGATGATGCTACCTTCAAAAACAGTTCCTCTGACATGTCCTCCTTCTTCCTAAACCGAGCTTTTCCACCCACGGTCGCTGACAGGGCCCTCAACCGCGTCCAGGTCATCTCCTGTGCATCCGACCTCACGCCTTTTCCTCCCTCCCAGAAACATGATAGGGTACCCCTTGTCCTCACTTATCACCCCACTAGCCTCCGCATTCAAAGGATCATCCTCCGCCATTTCCGCCAACTCCAGCATGATGCCACCACCAAACACATCTTCCCTTCACCCCCCTGGTGGCATTCTGTAGGGATTGTTCCCTCCGGGAACTCCACTCCACCATCACCCCCTACTTCTCAACCCCCACCTATGGCACCTCCCCATGCCCACGCAAAAGATGCAACACCTGCCCCTTCACTTTCTCTCTCCTCACTGTCCAAGGGCCCAACACTCCTTTCAAGTGAAGCAACATTTCACTTGCATTTCCCCCAACTTAGTCTACTGCATTCATTGCTCCCAATGCGGTCTCCTCTACATTGGAGAGACCAAACGTAAACTGGGCGACCGCTTTGTAGAACACCTGCGGTCTGTCCGCAAGAATGACCCAAACCTCCCTGTCGCTTGCCATTTCAACACTCCACCCTGCTCTCTTGCCCACATGTCTGTCCTTGGCTTGCTGCATTGTTCCAGTGAAACCCAATGCAAACTGGAGGAACAGCACCTCATCTTCCGACTAGGCACTTTACAGCCTGCTGGACTGAATATTGAATTCAACAATTTTAGGTCCTGAACTCCGTCCTCCATCCTCACCCCCTTTCCATTTCTTCCCCCTTTCTTTTGTTTTTTCCAATAATTTATATAGATTTTTCTTTTCCCACTTACTTCATGATTTTTAAATCTTTTATGCCCCCCACCCCCACTAGAGCTATACCTTGAGTGCCCTACCATCCATTCTTAAATAGCACATTTGTTTAGATAATATCACCAACTTCAACACCTCTGTGTTCTTTTGTTCTTTTGTCTGTGACATCTTTTGATTATCTGCTCCTATCACTGCTTGCTTGTCCCTACAACCACAGCCACCCCCCTCCCTCCACTTCTCTTCCCCCCCACCCCCAACCTTAAACCAGCTTATATTTCACTCCTCTCAGTTCTGCTGAAGGGTCATGAGGACTCGAAACGTCAATTATGTTCTTCTCCGCCGATGCTGCCAGACCTGCTGAGTTTTTCCAGGTAATTCTGTTTTTGTTTTGGATTTCCAGCATCTGCAGTTTTTTGTTTTTATCTTTTTTGTTTTTATTTTTTAACACATTGACACTGGTTAATTCTCTAGCTTGCTGAATCATCACATTCATACTGGTTAATACTCCAGCTTACTGTATCATCACACTGATGCTGGTTAGTACTCCAGCTTATTGTATCATCACACTGATACTGATTAACACTCCATCTTACTGTGTCATCACACTGATACTGGTTAGTACTCCAGCTTACTGTGTCATCACACTGATACTGGTTAGTACTCCAGCTTATTGTATCATCACACTGATACTGATTAACACTCCATCTTACTGTATCATCACACTGATGCTAGTTAGTACTCCAGCTTATTGTATCATCACACTGATACTGATTAACACTCCATCTTACTGTATCATCACACTATACCAGTTCATACAAGCGTGAATGTCTCTGGACCTATTTGTGTGAATGGGTGTATTTACATGTATGAATTTCTGCCTATGCATGTATGGAAATGTGTGCATATTTGTGTAAACATAAGTATACATTTATGAATGTATATTTATACTTCTGTGTACAGATGTAAATGTACATGTACACACATGTGAATGTGTGTGTAGACATGCCATTATATCCTTACACACATGTAAATGTGTGCATTCACCTGTATATGCATGTGTTTATCACCTGTGAGTGTGGGTACTCACTTGTGAATGTGTGTGTGTGTATGCATACCTATATGAAAATGTGTGCACACACATGATCATGTGTGTCTTTAGGAAGAATGTAAGAACATTAGAGAGGGTGTTGAAAAGATTCATGATAATGTTTCCAGGAATGAGACACTTTAGTTTTGTCGATAGATTGTAGAGGTTGGGACTGGTCTTTTTGGAGAAGAGAAAGTTGAGAGGAAATTTGACAGAGGTATTCCCTATCACCTGTTAGGATTCCCTCACCCTGTTCCCATTGGTGGAAGGATTGAGAACCAGAGGGCACAGATTTAAGGTAATTGGCAAAAGAAGTAATGGTTACATGATGAAAAAGTTTTTCATATAGTGAGTGGTTAGAATGATTTTTAAAATGTATTCCTTCATGGGATGTGGGCATCATTGGCAGGGCCAGCTTCTGTTGCCCTTGAATTGAATGACCATCCAAGCCATTTCAGAGGGCAGTTAAAAGTCAAACACATTGCTGTGGGTCTGGAGTCACATGTAGTCCAGGTAAGGATTGCAGATTTCCTTTCCTTAAGGAATTTAGTGAACCCACTTGAGTTTTTGCAATAATGAATGATTGCTTTATGACACCATTACCAAGGCTAGCTTTCAATTAATTGAATTTAAATTCCACCAGCTGCCATCAGGGGATTATGAACCCATGTCCTCAGCCTGAACTTTCTTGATCACTAATTCAGTGACATTACCACTACACTGCCCTCCCCCCACTAAATATACTGCCTGACATTGTGGTGGAAGCAGGATTAATGGAGACATTCAAAAGAGAATTGGATTATAATCGGAAAAGAGAGAATGTGTGGGGAGAAGGCAGGGAGTGGCAGTAGGTGATTTGCTCCTTCGGAGGGTCAGCACAAACATGATGGGCCAAATAGTCTCCTGTGCTGTAGCCATTCTATGGTTCTATGAAGGTATGCAAATACACTTGTGAATGTATGTGTATATATATGTGAATGTGTACGTTCACTTGTGAATGTGTTTATCATCTGTGAACATATGTATATGTGTATGTATTTACACTTGTTTTTGTATATGTGTGTGCCTATTTCTGTGGAAACATGCAAGTGTGACTGTATACCTGTGTGTTTTTTCTCACTCATAGGATGTAACTCTTTCGAGTACAAACCCATTTCCATTTGTTTCAGATGAAGTTACATAGTTTCATAGTTTGCCATTGTGAGATTTGAACTCTTGATAATCTTTTAAATGAAAACCAAATCAACAAAATTGGGATAAATCAGGCACAGCCCCTAATTCAGGTCAGCTGTAAAACCAAGAACAAAGTTTAAAGGAAACTTACAAACTTTAAATCAAAATGTGACTAAAGGGGTCAACAAAACACCCCAGTCCCCGCGGTGCCCACCGAGCACGGAAGGCCTCGAGAGTGCCAGCAGACACCGCGTGCTCCTTCTCCAGGGACATCCGGCAGCAAACGTAGCCACGGAAGAGGGACAAACAATCGGGCAGGTCTCCCCCGTCGATCACCCGCTGCCTGGACCTGTTAATGGCCAACTTGGCCAGGCCCAGGAGCAGGTTCACAAGGAGGTCCTCCTCCTTCCCGACCCCCTTCCGCACCGGGTGCCCATAGATCAGGAGCGTGGGGCTGAAGTGCAAACAAAACATCAATAAAAGGTTCTTCAAATAACTAAAAAGGGAGTGCAGTCTACAACACCCTATGTATACATGGTCCACGGACTCCACAAGACCGCAAAAAGGGTACGTGTCCTGAGAGTCCGTGAACCTATGCATCCTCTTATTATAAGGGACTGCTGCATGCAACACCCTCCAACCCAGGTCCCCGATAGAAAGGGGGAGGACACCTCCGTAGAGGGCCTCCCATCGGGGGCCTCTGCCGCCGGACGGCAACAAGGCATGCCAGGGCACGCCGGTCGACGGACAAGGGCGAGAAAATGGAAGGTGTGCAGCAGCAGTCCGTACAAAAAGCCCCTCTTTGCCGTGCCAAAAGGCACGGAGGGCATGTCCCCGAGGCGGCTCATATTGCGGGGCACCAGCACCTGAGGGAGGGTTCGGGGCCAATGTGGAATTCTGTCCGAACAGGGGAACGTTCAGACGGAAGACCACCGCGCACCTGGGCCACCTCAAGACCCAAAATAATGTCGGGTCTGAGCACGACCGTTCTCAGGTCTTGGATGGCATCGGCTGCGACCTGGACACTCACAGACGCGCGTCGCACCAACTCCTGCGGGAGTATCCAGCCCAGTCCTCCGCCACCCAGCACGTCCCTGATCCTGGTCACCCCTGCGGCCACAGCCCTCCTCTCCGCCAACCACTGAAAAGGACGGAGGGACGGATTCCTGAGCAGAGGCTCTCTGACGATAGCCGCTACTCCTGACGGGGGAGAGCTGCGTCGCGAGGCGACCACTTTCCAGACGGGCAACGCCTGCAAGGAGCCACCGAGGCCCAGCTGTTCTATAAACAGGAGCTGCACGTCATAATTCAGGCCGTGCACCTGACGGAAGAAATACGTCATCAGAGCACACCATCTGGGAGGAGGAGGCTCGACGTAGAGGTATCGCTGCAGGGTCTGAAGGCGGAAAGTCGCCACCTGTGTGCGTAGGCACACTAGCGCCTGACCACCCTCCCTAAGCGGGAGACTCAGAACCTCGGCAGCGACCCAGTGCAATCTTTTGTCCCAGAAGAAGTCGACTAACAATCTCTGGATTCTTGTGACAAAGTCCGGGGGAGGGGTCAAAGTGACCAGCCGATACCACAACATGGCGGCGATCAGCTGGTTTATGACCAGAACTCGACCTCGGTAAGAAAGCACTCGGGCCTCCCATCGGGGGCCGCAGCGAGCGGTGACTTTCGTCTCCAGTTCCTGTCAGTTTGCCGGCCAGGATTCCTCAGCAGGGCAGAGATGGACCCCCAGGTAGAGGAGGCTGGTCCTGATCCAGGTGAAAGGCCTGAGCTCCTCGGGTAGGGGAAAAAAACCCATGGTGTTTGGGGTAGTAACTCTTTCGAATACAAACCCGTTTCCATCTGTTCCTATTCAGATGAAGTTACATTGTTTCATAGTTTGCCATTGTGAGATTTGAACTCTTGATCTTGGGGTTACAAGCCCAGTACCATAACCACTTGGCTATTTAGATGTTGCTGGCTAGATCATCCTTAATTGCCCTTGAGAAGGTGGTGGTCAGCTGCCTTCTTGAACTGCTGCAGTCCCTGTGGTATAGGCACTGTCAGGAAAATATAATAATTTCCCTGATGTAATTATAAAGTAGAGCAATAGTAGAGTCTGTATCTATGTGTATGTGTAAGAAGATAAGCTAGGTTTAAAATGTTAACTATGTAAACATGGTTGAAGATTTAGAATGTGAGGTGTAAAGGGAACATTTTCATTTTTAAATAAACCAGGTAAGCTTGAACTCAAGAGGGCAGTGAAGAGTTTCAGGAGAAGTTAAGAAACAGCGAGGTTAAAAGGCAGGGAAAAGGTGCTGAAATTCAATTAGCTGACATTGTCTTTGATAAGACTGTTCAGGAAGAAAGAATGGAGGATAATGCGGCTGAGATATTTAGCTCAAGGCAGTTGGTAGTTACAGAGAAAAGATCAACAAATAAAACAGTTTAAGTCAACAGCTTACCATCCTAAATCACAAGAGGCTGTGGAAAGATGGCATGAAACTGTAAAAGTTGTGATGAGGGCGTACAGCCAGGACTATCCACAGGATTGGGATGGGGGGATCCCATTCTTGTTATTTGCTATTTGGGATGTTCCTAATGCATCGATTGGATTCAGTCCTTTTGAATTAGTCTATGGTCAGGAGGTAAGGGGACCACTGAACTTGATTCATGAGAAATTGGTGGGTCAAAATTCGGAAACTACCCTCCTGAATTATGTATCAAACTTCAGAGAAAGATTGGACAGACCATGTGAGCTAGCTAGGGAACATTTAAAGATATAGCAGCAAGTGATGGAAGTGAAAGCAGACAGGAAAGCTACAGCTCATTGTTTTGTTGCTTGGGCAAAAGTGTTAGCTCTGTTACCAGTACTGGGTGACTTGTTAAAGGCAAGGTTTAGTGGGCCTTACAGGATTGAAAAGAAACCGAGTGAAGTAAATTATTTAATAAATACTCCAGATAGAAGAATGAAGCAGAGGGCGCTTCATGCTTAAAAAGTACTTTGATGGGGCAGAGGACCAAAAGGAGGTATTAGTGGTGGTACATGATGAGAAAGAGGTAGAAATGCAGGATTCTGAAATTGATTTTCCTCTAATCAAATTACATAATGAGGGCATACTTAAAAAAATTAATGTAATATTGAGCTACCTTCTAGACATGTGTCAAAGTGATTTGGGGAAGCTGTTGCAGTCACACAAAACTGCTTCTGGGAATAAGCTGGGGAGGACAAATTTAGCTATACATGATGTATGTGTAGGAATTTCATCTTCGATAAGGCAACATCCTTATAAATTAACTCCGACAAAGTTATCACAAGCACAGTAAGAAATCGAATTCATGCTTCAAAATGATATCATTGAATCTAGTTGCAGTAACTGGAGTTCATCTATTGTGCTGGTACAAGAAAATGACACTGGAATTGAAAAGCCGATAGGGTATTTTTCACGAAAGTTGAATGCACAACAGAGAAGATATTCAACGATTGAAAAGGAAACTTTGAGTCTGGTGTCAGCATAGCAGCTTTTTGACATTTATATTGCAAACAATTCATCAGAAACAATTGTTTATACAAACCACAATCCTTTAAAGTTCCTGGACAAATTTTCTGACAGAAGTGCAAGGCTGTTACACCTAGCCAGAGAAGCTAAGCCAAGCAGTGTGTTTATTTTTCCCAAAGTTTACAGATATTAACACTATAAAAAGATTTATATTATGAGAAAGGTAAAGTTCTAAAGACATATAGAAACAATGTGATTTACATTAAAAGGGAGAAACATGTATAAAGGAGAATTAGTGATGTGTCAGAGAAGGCATTGTAAGATCTACCAGAGGTGTGAAAAGCCTCCAGTATTTGTGCATTAAGTCTGCTGCCTACAGAACCTGAAACTGGGAAAAGTCACTTTGAATTCTACTGTCCAGGGTATTGTGTTAACTTGCCTGGACCTGTTTAAATCTATTTGTTTTTTACTGTTGCCTTAACAGGAATGTAACTGGAAGCCAGGTTACTTAGGGGTTTTAGGAGTTATTATCGTAGTTATTTGTAGACCTATGTATGTGCTTGAAATCTTTTCTTTTGTTAATAAATGTTTAATTTAGTTTTCTACGAAACCTCTACAGTCTTGGTGGACTTATTACTATGGAATACAGGGCATGCATCTCAAAATAAATACAAGTTGCAATACTGTTGTGACCACATGATCAAATTTCCCTTATGGATTTGAACTGCCTGGTACACATCACCTGCCACGTCATAACACCACACTCAGTCAAATGCTGCCTTGATGTCAAGGGCAGTTACTTTCATCTCACCTCTGGAATTCAGATTTTGTCCATGTTTGGATGAAGGCTGTAACGAGGTGAGGAGCCTATGTTAATGGCACGTTAATTGTATTATCAAGGTTAAAGATACACAGGGGAAAGGCATTGATTGATTAAGTACCTTGAACACATATAAAGAAAGACTTCCGCAATCGGTGAGCTCCATGGGGGCTGGAGTGCATCATCACCCCCGAAAATTACATTTTGATTTGATTTTGTAAGTTTCCTTTTATGTTTTTGTTTTAGTTATAGTGCCCCACCAGGGACTGTCACCCCCTCCTTGATTTTTTAGTTTAATTTATTGATTTTGTTTTTCAAAAAGGGTCTATAAAGAAAGACTGCTGGTGTCGGTGAGGGGAAGTGGTAGATATATTTAATGTTACATTCTGTAAATAAATCTAGAATTAAGAAAAGTCAAAGATAGGTGCCTGGTTTCTTACTTCACCACCTGGGTTCAGAAAAATTTAACAGCCAAGTGACCCTGGCGGATCCCAAACTGAGTGTCAGTAAGGCAACATCCTTATAAATTAACTCCGACAAAGTTATCACAAGCACAGTAAGAAATCGAATTCATGCTTCAAAATGATATCATTGAATCTAGTTGCAGTAACTGGAGTTCATCTATTGTGCTGGTACAAGAAAATGACACTGGAATTGAAAAGCCGATAGGGTATTTTTCATGAAAGTTGAATGCACAACTGAGTAAATACCACTTGTTAGCACCGTCGATGATACCTTTCATCACTTTGCTACTGATGGAGAGAATTCTAATGGGGTGATAATTGGCCGGGTTGGGTTTATCCTGCTTTTTGTGGAGAGGACATACCTGGGTAATTTTCCATTTTGTTGGGTAGATTGCAGTATTGTAGCTGTACCGGAACAGTACAACTTTGCGAGGGGTGTGTCTGGTTCTGGAGCACAAGTTTTCATTACTACTGCTGGGATGTTTTCAGCTGTATCTAGTGTTTTCAGTCGTTTCTTGATATCACATAGAATGAATCGAATTGGCTGAAGACTGGTATCTGAAGTGTTGGGGACCTCAGGAGGAGGCCAAGAAAGGTCATCCGTTCGGCACTTCTGGCTGAAGGTGGTTTTAAATGCATCAGCCTCGTCTCTTGCATTGGTGTGCTGGGCTCTGCTATCATTGAGGATACTGATATTTATGGAGCCTCCTTTTTTGTTATCTAATTGTTCACCAACATTTAGGACTGGATGTGGAAGGACTACAAGTGTTCTGATCTGACCTGATGGTAGTGAGATTGCTTAGCTCTGTCTATCACTTGTGCTTCCACTGCCTAGCATGCAAGTAGTCCTGTGTTGTGGCTTCACCACATTGGCACCTCATTTTTAGGTATGCCTGGTGCTGCTCCTACCATGCTTTCCTGCACTCTTCATTGAACCAATGTTATTCCCACGCCTTGATGGTAATTTGTAGAGTGAGAGATATGCCCACAGCGCCTCATGGAAACCTAGTTTTGAGCTATTCTTGATGGTAGACATTGAAGTCCCTCATCCAGAGTACGTTGGGTGCCCTTGGTACCCTCAGTGTGTCCTCCTAGTGGTGTTCAACATGGACAAGTACCAATTCATCAGCTGAGGGAAGGCTGTAGATGGTAATCAGTTGGAGATTTCTTTGTCCATGTTTGACCTGATTTCATGAGTTTTCCTAAGGTTTGGAGTCAATGTTGAGGACTCCCAGGGCAACTCCCTCCTTACTGTATACCACTGTGCCACCACCTCTTGTGGGTGTGCCCTGCCGGTGGGACAGGACATAGCCAGAGATGGTGATAGTGGTGTCTGGGACATTATCTATAAGGTATGATTCCATGAGGATGACTATGTCAGGCTGTTGCTTGATGGATCTGTGGGACAGCTCTCCCAATTTTCGCACAAACGCCCAGATGTTAGTGAGAACTTTGCAGGGTTACCTGAGCAGCGTGTGCCTTTGTAATTTCTGGTGCCTAAGTCGATGCTGGGTGGTCTGTTCAGTTTTATTCGTCTTTGACTTTTCTTTAGCCGTTTGATCCAACTCAGTGACTTGCTAGGCCATTTCAGAGGGCAGCTAAGATTCAACCACATCGCTGTGGATCTGGAGTTGCATGTCGGCCAGGCCAGCCTGTGTCTGTATCTGGATGTGTGTCACTGAGTGTCTGGGGAGGGTGGATAAGGGCTGTATATTTTTCAGATGGCTCTGCCTTGTTTTTGCAGGTGATACAGGGCCTGCTGCAGGCTCATGAAACCGATATTGTCTCCAGAGACAAGGCAATAATTCTGTTTGCGCACGAGGTTACCAGAGTTTTCCATGATCGGCTCAGTGATGAGAGAGACAGGCAGATGTTTTATACTTTCCTTTCCGATGATCTCCACAACTACTTCAAGGTAAGCAGGGTCATGGCCTTTTTGTTCAGGGCTCTTCCTGTGGAAACAATTTCAGGGCGGGATTAGGGTGTGGGCTTAAAGTAGACAGTGAAATCGGGGAGACCGGGGGTTGCCAGGATTTAATGGCAGGATTTTATTTTGAGAAATGTTCTCCAAGCCCAGCCCAATCCCAAGCCAGATCAGAATGCATGGCTGCTAAGCTGTAGTGGGAATTGGGCAACAGACGTCACAACCAGAAACCCGTGGCTGTCAGTGGTGGCAGAGAGGAGAGGATGTTCTGGAGGTGATCGGAGAAGAGGTTCCAGGTTGAGGAGTATTGAGGAGGGGGAGCCCGAGACAAGGGAGGCTTAAGGCTTCTCATGGGACATGACTGCTCACCTTCAGACCTCTCAGTGTTTTGATTTCACATTCACAAGAACACAGGAAGTAGGAACAGGAGCGCTTTGTCCAGTTAGTTTATTCTTCCATATTCCCTATATCCCTGCATTTTTTTTTCTCCTTGAAGTGTTTATCAAATTTTCTTTTGAAGGCTGCTGTTGAATCTGTATCCTCCACTCCATCAGACAGAATTTTCCAAACCCTAACCAAAAATGTTTTTTCCTATGTTGCCTCTGGTTCTTTTGCTGAGTACCTTAACAGTGGGGGAGTTAAAGAAATGTGCATTGAGAATTGGTTAATAGATAGAAAACAAGAGTAGGAATAAATCAAGGCAAAATACAGCAGGTGCTTGAAATCTGAAATAAAAACAGAAAATGCTTGAAAACCTCAGCAGGTGGCAGCATCTGTGGAGAGAAACAGATGAACATTTCAGGAGTAAACTGGATATATTTGTTTCGGAAGGTTGTGACTAATGAGGCACCACAAAAGTCAATACTTGTGCCTCAGATATTTACAATCTATACTAATGACTTAGATGGGGTGATGGTGGATGGACATAATGTGGCGACATGTGAAGTTATCCACTTTAGCAAATAAAATTTTAAAATAAGGAAATTTTCTGATTTGTGAATAATTAGGAAATGTTTGCAATCAGGGGGATCTGGGTGTCCTTGTATATGAATCATGGAAAGTTAACGTGAGTACTGTTGTGATATGTGCCTGCATGCCACTGTAATGTAAAGGTGCTCGACAGAGCAAGGGTTAATGTGGGTCTGAAGAATAGCACCACCTAAAGTATAATGTATAGAGTCATATGGTAATAGACTGAGAGAATAGTCTGTGGAGAGAAAACTCTGGAACCAGCCTGCATGGAGGTAACAGCACCACGCATGACAGTAACTGGGATCTGTAAATAGTTAAAGGTTAACAATAAAGTGTTCATGTTTAAATATACAAGTCTCAATATCTCATTATTGAGACACCACCATGCACTATGTTACAACATGGTTGGCAGTGGTGGCAGCTCCTAAAAGATATCAGCACTCTCAGCAGTGTATAATACGACAGTGGTGGTCACTTCAACAAGATATCATGTCACAGATAGTACCATAATCTGACATGGTGATCCGTGTGATATGAAAGGTGGCATCTCGAGTATAGAACAGCATCCCAAGATATGGAACACTACAAGCAACTGAAACCTCATTAGAGAGATGCGCTCCTAAGATGAAAGCTTGAAGAAAAAGTTGAAGAAGCTTCACTACAGACTTGGAAGTGAAGGATCCACCAGGTTGAGTGGAAGTCCATTACAGAAGATTGCAAGAACCTGGGTGACACAGTTCACAAGATGGTGAGCAAAAATACAAAAAAAGTAGCTGTACTTACATTTTAGAATAGGTGGTTGTCCCAAGGGTTCAGCATCCAGAGGGCAACTGAAAGAGCTGAATGTAAAAAACAAAGGCTTATAAAAAGACAAACATGACAAAAAGCTGACAGAGGTAAATAGAGAACCCTGCAGAGGACAATAAGAAAAAAAAGCCTACCGAGTTTAAGCAAAAGGGAACCCTTTTCAGTCAGGCCCCTGTCTTCTGGCACAGAGCAAAATGCTGAAATCTTAGTTTTAAAAACAATCTAAACATGGAAGGAAATAGCTTCAAACACTCTCATTTTAATGTAACTGGACTAGCCATATAAATACTGTGGCTACAAGAGCAGGTAAGAGGCTAGGAATCATGCAACGAGTAACTCACCTCATGACTCCCCAAAGCTTGTCCACCATTTCAAGGCATGAATCAGGAGCGTGATGGAATACTCCCCATCTGCCTGGATGAGTGCAGCTCCCACAACACTCAAGAAGCTTGATAATGTCCAGCTTATTTGGCACCACATCCACAAACATTCACTCCCTCCACCACTGATGCACAGTAGCAGCAGTGTGTACCGTCTACAAGATGCATTGCAGGAATTCACCAAGGCTCCTTAGACAGCACCTTCCAATTCCAAA
The DNA here is from genome assembly GCF_017639515.1 of Carcharodon carcharias. NCBI lineage: Eukaryota > Metazoa > Chordata > Chondrichthyes > Lamniformes > Lamnidae > Carcharodon > Carcharodon carcharias. The sequence goes on from NC_054471.1 coordinate 9,445,142, forward strand.
ACCACTACATTCTAGAAGGACAAGGGCAGCAGATACATGGGAACACCACCACCTGGAAGTTCCCCTCCAAGCCACTCACCATCCTGACTTGGAAATATATCGCCATTCCTTCACTGTCGCTGGGTCAAAATCCTGGAACTCCCTTCCTAACAGCACTGTGGGTGTACCTACACCACATGGACTGCAGCAGTTTATGAAGGCAGCTCACCACCACCTTCTCAAGGGCAACCAGGGATGGGCAATAAATGCTGGCCCAGCCAGTGAAGCCCACATCCTGTGAATGAATAAAAAAAGAATACTGACGCCTGCACCTTGATGATGCTTGTCATTGCTGCCAGAATGTCGTGGTCCGGCACCACAGTGCAAGCCAGCTGCCTTCAGCCAGACAGGAGGCAAACATTCACAGAGGCTATGTAAAGTTCTATAGAGCGCCTTCACTGCATGTCATCATCATCCTCCTGGAATAGAGCGATTATTAGGACTTCTACTATGACTCCATGACAAGGGCCTTATCACAGAGGGTATGTGTGCTGCCATCAGCCAGACTGGAGTCAAACATTCACAGATGCAATGTGAGGATCTATGGTATCTCCTCAGTGCCTGCCGTCATCATCCTCCGCGAATCTAGCAGCTGTGAGGGCCTTCCGAGTGCATCTGTCTGGTCTGGCCAGTGCGATGGTGTCATCACCATCATCATCATCTTCAAGGACCTCCTCACCCTCATCCCCATCAGCATCCTCCTCATCAGAGGAGAACTCCAGCTCCTGCACCTCCTCCTCAGCCAGCTCTTCTCCCTGCTGCAGCGCCAGGTTGTCAAGGGTGCAGCAGGTGACAACAATGTGTGACACCATCTGTGCACTATATTGCAGAGCTCCACCAAGGCACTGGGACCTCATCTTCAACATCCTGATGGTTTGCTCCAGCAAGGCGCGAGTTGTAGCATGAGCCTCATTATACCTTTGACCTGCTGCAGTCTGAGGCCGCTGCACGGTTATCAACAGCCCTGTCCTTTGGGTAGCCCTTGTCACCAAGGAGCTAACCCTGCAGCCTCTGTGGACCCTGGAAGATATCAGAGATCTGAGACTCACTGAGAACATAGGAATCATGGACACTCCCTGGGAATTGTGTACAGACCTGCAGGATGTATTTTTGGTGGTTGCATACCAGCTGAATATTCAGCCAATGGAAGCCCTTATGGTTGACATAGTTGACCGCTTGTTGCCATGGAGACCGGAGTACCACATGATTGGAAACGATGGCATCCTGCACCTGTGGGAACCCCAAGACCTGAGCAAATCCCAGCACTCTTACATCCTGGCTTTCCTGGTCCCGGGCAAAGTGCACAAAGTTGTGTGCCTTCATGAAGATGGTGTCCGTGACCACATGGATGCATTTGTGGGTGGAGGCTTGCGCTATCCCACCGAGGTCACCTGTGGAGCCCTGAAAGGAGCCACTGGCGTAAAAACTGAGCACCATGATCACTTTCATGACCACTGGCAGTGGATGCCCTCCATGTCCCTGTGGCGCCAAATCCTGCAGCACCTGGCAGATGTGACCGACCAGTTCCCTAGACATGCGCAGTTTTCAGTGACGCTGGTTCTTAGTCATCTGCAGGAAGGAAAGGCAGTGTCTATAGGCCCTGGGTCTAGCTAGGCGCTGACCAGCAATGGCTCACTGTGGCTCTTCATTGGTGTGCGCGAGAACCTCAGCCGTCCCTTCTTCCCGAAGGTGCTGCTCCTTCCTTTGCCCAGCCAGGTGCCTCTGTCATTGCCGTCTCCATCATCTCTGCTCTCTGTACAACACAAGGCACACAGCTAGGTCACCGGGTTTCAAGCTCCCGATGCACTCTTCCTGCAAGATGAAAGAGTGAGATGCGTGGGTTTGCTTGGGTGTAATAAGAACCTCTCTTGGTTAGGTCTGAAGACCCCTTAATGCATCCCGGAGAGTGCTGGCCACCACTTGGATGGTCAGAGTTTAGTGCGCTACACGGCTGCCCGAAACCCCACTCACCTCCGCCCCACTGCCTGACTGGCGGCAGCTTCACCCACTGGTCTGCAGGCTGTGCTCTCGACCTATACTGCGCTGCAAGGCTGCACTGTTAGCTTGAACCATGGGAGAGACTGTTTCTAAGTGGGATGATGACTTTGCAAGGGGCTGTGAGCGCTTCCACCAGTGACTGCTCCATGGCCAGCTTTAGCAAGGAGACTGTATAATTGTTGTCCAACTGTTCTGCAGTCCACTAAAAGTCTGTGCCTGAAGGGTGAAAAGCTCTACAGCATTTGGTGGCTCTTTCAGGCCTCTGCGTTGCTTGAGTGGGCAGATAAGCTAGAGGCCCAATTCCAAGCATGTTAATGTAGCTGTGCCTGAACTGCCGTAGCTGCAGAGGAAAGGTCACTTTATACAAGGCTTCCCTAATGCATGGCTGCTTCCCTACCCCCACCCTATACCATCAACCACAGGGCAGCCCCTGCCCCTGACCAAGTCACCTCAGCCACAGGGCAGACCTTGCCACCCCCCACCAAGCAAACTCAGCCACAGGGCAGACCTTGCCCCCCGTCACCAAGCAAACTCAGCCACAGGGCAGACCTTGCCCCCCGTCACCAAGCAAACTCAGCCACAGGGCAGACCTTGCCCCCCCGTCACCAAGTCACCTCAACCACAGGGCAGCCCTTGCCCCCCCGTCACCAAGTCACCTCAACCACAGGGCAGCCCTTGCCCCCCCGTCACCAAGTCACCTCAACCACAGGGCAGCCCTTGCCCCCCCGTCACCAAGTCACCTCAACCACAGGGCAGCCCTTGCCCCCCCACCTCACCAAATCACCTCAGCCACCGGGCAACCCTTTCCCCCCGCCACCAAATCACCTCAGCCACCGGGCAACCCTTTCCCCCCCCACCAAATCACCTCAGCCACCGGGCAGCCCTTGCCCCGGCACCGCACTGTCAGCCAGCTGGGAAAATGCAACTTGCCTGTGCCCTCACCTGAATGCGTGGAGCCACAACCATGAAGTCCAACAGGCGACCTGGGCAAGCACTGCGCAATGTTACTGTGGGGTTTAGCACAATGTCCTCTATTGGAGAGGAGTTTAAGAGTATTCCCATTATTGGAGAGGGGTTTACCACAATGTCTTGTGTTGGAGAGGTGATTAACAGTATTCCCATTATTGGAGAGGGGTATAAAACAATGTCCTTGTTGGAGAGGTGATTAACAGTATTCCCATTATTGGAGAGGGGTATAAAACAATGTCCTTGTTGGAGAGGTGATTAACAGTATTCCCATTATTGAAGAGGGGTTTAACACAATGTCCTTTTTTTGACAGGTGTTTTGCGCAATGTCCTGTATAGGAGAGGGGTTTAACACAATGTCCTGTATTAGAGAGGGGTTTAGCCCAATGTCCTGTATTGGAGATGGTTTTAACACAAGTCCTGTATTAGAGAGAGGTTTAGTACAATGCCCTGTATTGGAGAGGCGTTTAACACAATGCTCTGTATGGGAGAGCGTGTTAACACAATGTCCTGTATTGGAGAGGGGTCTAACAGTGTTCTTATTATTGGAGAGGGGTTTGGCACAAAGCCCTTTATTGGAGAGGGGTATAACACAATGTCCTGTATTGGAGAGGTGGTTAAGAGTATTCCCATTATTGAAGAGTGGTTTAATACAATGTCCTGTATTGGAGAGGCGTTTAACACAATGTCCTTTTTTTGGAGAGGTGTTTTACACAATGTCCTGTATGGGAGAGGTGGTTAAGAGTATTCCCATTATTGAAGAGGAGCTTAATACAATGTCCTGTATTGGACAGTGGTTTAACACAATGTCCTGAAATCGAGAGGAGTGTAAGAGTATTCCCATTATTCGGGAGCGGTTTAACACAATGTCCTGTATTGGAGAGGGGTTTAACACAAAGCCCTGTATTGGAGAGGGGTTTAACAGTATTCCAATTATTAGAGAGGGTTTTAACACTATGTCCTGTATTGGAGTGGGGTTTAACAGCATTCCCATTATTGGAAAGGGGTTTAACACGATGTCCTGTATCGGAGAGGGGTTTAACACAATGTCCTGTATCGGAGAGGGGTTTAACACAATGTCCTGTATCAGAGAGGTGTTTAACACAATGCCCTGTATTGAAGAGGGGTTTAATACAAAGCCCTGTATTGGAGAGGGGTTTAACAGTATTCCAATTATTAGAGAGGGGTTTAACATAATGTCCTGTATTGGAGAGGGGTTTAACACAATGTCCTGTATTGGAGAGGGCTTTAACACAATGTGCTGTATTTGAGAGGGGTTTTCCACAATTTCCTGTGTTGGAGAGGGGTTTAACACAATGTCCTCTATTGGCGAGGGCTTTAACACAATGTGCTGTATTTGAGAGGGGTTTTCCACAATTTCCTGTGTTGGAGAGGGGTTTAACACAATGTCATGTATTGGAGAGAGGTTTAATAATATTCCCATTATTATAGATGGGTTTAACACCAGGTCCTGTATTGGAGAGGTGTATAAGAGTATTCCCATTAATGGAGAGGGGTTTACCACAGTGTCCTGTATTGGAGTGGGGTTTAACACAATGTCCTGTATTGGACAGGGTTTAACACAATGCCCTGCATTGGAGAGGGGTTTAAAAGTATTCCCATTATTGGAGACTGTTTTAACAAAATATCCTGTATTGGAGAGGGGTTTAACGAAATGTCCTGTATTGGAGAGGAGTTGAACAGTATTCCCATTATTGAAGAGGGGTTTACCACAATGTCCTGTGTTGGAGAGGAACTTAACATAATGCCCTATATTGGAGAGGGGGTTTAACATAATACCCAAATTGGAGAGGGGTTTCACAGTATTCCTGTTATTGGAGAGGGGATCATCACAATGCCCTGCATTGGAGAGTTTTTTCACACAATCTCCTGTATTGGAGAGGGGTTTAACTGTATCCCCATTATTAGACAGGGTTTGAACTCAATGTCCTGTATTGGAGAGGAGATTAACACAATGTCCTGTATTGGAGAGGCTTTTAACAGTATTCCCATTATTGGAGAGCAGTTTAACACAATGTCCTGTATTGGAGCTGTGTTTAACTCAATGTCCTGTATTGGAGAGGGGTTTAACGGTATTCCCATTATTGGAGAGCAGTTTAACACAATGTCCTGTATTGGAGTGGGATTTATACAATGTCCAGTATTGGAGAGGGGATTAACACAATATCCTGTATTGGACAGGGGTTGCACACAATGTCCTGGACTGGTGAGTGTTTTAACACAATGTCCTGTATTGGAGAGGGGGTTAACATTATTCCTATTATTGGAGGGGGGATTAACACAATGTCCTTTATTAGAGAGGGCTTTAACAGTATTCCCATTATTGGAGAGGGGTTTAACACAATGTCCTGTATTAGAGAGGGGTTTATCACAATGTCCTATATTATAGAGGGGCTTAATACAATGTCCTGTATTGGACAATGGTTTAACACAATGTCCTGAGATCGAGAGGAGTGTAAGAGTATTCCCATTATTTGGGAGGGGTTTAACACAATGTCCTGTATTGGAGAGGGGTTTAACACAATGTCCTGTATTGGAGAGGAGCTTAACATAATGCCCTATATTGGAGTGGGGGTTTAACATAATGCCCAAGTTGGAGAGGGGTTTCACTGTATTCCTATTATTGGAGAGGGGACCATCACAATGCCCTGCATTGAAGAGTTTTTTCACACAATATCCTCTATTGGAGAGGAGTTTAACTGTATCCCCATTATTGGAGCAGGGAATAACACATTGTCCTGTACAGGCGAGGGGTTTAAGACAATGTCCTGTCTTGGAGAGGGCTTTAACAGCATTCCCATTATTGGAGAGTGCTTTAACACAATGTCCTCTACTGGAGAGGGTTTTAAGACAATGCCCTGTTTTGGAGAGGGCTTTAACACAATATCCTGTGTTGGAAAGGGGTTTAACAGTATTCCCATTATTCGAGAGGAGTTTAACACAATGTCCTGTATTGGAGAGGGTTTTAAAACAATGTCTTGTATTGGAGAAGGGTTTAACGCAATGTCCTGTATTAGAGAGGAGTTTAGCTGTATTCCCATTATTAGAGAGTGGTTTAACACAATGTACGATTTGGAGAGGGATTTAACTAAATGTCCTATACTACAGAGGGATTTAACACAATGTCCTTTTTTGGAGAGGGGGTTAACAGTATTGACATTATTGGAGAGGTGTTTAACACAATGTCCTGTATTGGAGAGGGCTTTAAAAAAATGTCCTATATTGGAGAGGGGTTTAACACAATGTCCTGTATTGGAGAGGATTTTAAGAATATCCCCATTATTGGAGACGGGTTTAACACATTGCCCTGTATTGGCGAGGGGTTTAAGACAATGTCCTTTCTTGGAGAGGGCTTTAAAAGCATTCCCATTATTAGAGAGGGGTTTAACACAATGTCCTGTGTTGTAGAGGTGATTAACAGTATTCCCATTATTGGAGAGGGGTATAACACAATGTCCTGTGTTGGAGAGGTGATTAACAGTATTCCCATTATTGGAGAGAGGTATAACACAATGTCCTGTGTTGGAGAGGTGATTAACAGTACTCCCATTATTGGAGAGGGGTCTAAAACAATGTCGTGTGTTGGAGAGGTGATTAACAGTATTCCCATTATTGGAGAGGGGTTTAACACAATGTCCTTTTTTGGACAGGTGTTTTATACAATGTCCTGTATTGGAGAGGGGTTTAATACAATGCCCTGTATTGGAGAGAGGTTTAACACAATGCTCTGTATTGGAGAGAGTTTTAACACAATGTCCTGTATTGGAGAGGGGTCTAACGTTGTTCCCATTATTGCGAGGGGTTTAGCACAAAGCCCTTTATTGGAGAGGCATTAAAACAATGTCCTGTATTGGAGAGGTGGTTAAGAGTATTCCCATTATTGGAGAGGGGTTTAATACAATCTCCTGTATTGGAGTGGGGTTTAACAGAATGACCTGTATTAGAGAGGGTTTAACACAATGCCCTGCATTGGAGAGGGGTTCAACAGTATTGTTTTAACACAATATCCTGTATTAGAGAGGGGTTTGAACACAATGCCCTGTATTGGAGAGTGGTGTAACAGCATTCCCATTATTAGAGATGGGTTTAACACTATTTCCTGTATTTGAGAAGTGTATAACTGTTTAATACAATGCCCTGTATTGGGGAGAGGTTTAACACAATGCTCTGTATTGGAGAGAGTTTTAACACAGTGTCCTGTAATGGAGAGGGGTTTAACAAAATAGCCTGTATTGGAGAGGAGTTGAAGAGTATTCCCATTATTGGAAAATGGTTTTACCCAATGCCCTGTACTGGAGAGGGGTTTAACAGAATTCCCGTTATTGGAGAGGGGTTTAGCACAATATCCTTTATTGGGGAGGGATTTAACACAATGTCCTATATTGGAGAGGGGTTTAAAATAATGTCCTGTATTGAAAATGGATTTAACACTATTCCCATTATTGGAGAGGGGTTTATCACAATGTCCTGTATTGGAGAGGGCTTTAAAACAACGTCCTGTATTGGAGAGGGGTTTAACACAATGTCCTATATTGGAGAGGAGTTTAACACAATGTCCTGTTTTGGAGAGGGGTTTGAACACAATGCCCTATATTGGAGAGTGGTTTAACAGCATTCCCATTATTAGAGATGGGTTTAACACTATTTCCTGTATTTCAGAAGTGTATAACTGTATTCCCATTATTGGACAGGTGTAATACAATATTTATCCTGTATTGGATAGGGGTTAAAACATTGTCCTGTATTGGTAACTGGTTTAACAGTATTCCCATTATTGGAGAGGGGTTTAACACAATGTCCTTTACTGGAGATGGGTTTAAATGAATTTCCAGTATTGAAGAGGGGTTTAACACAATATCCTGTATTGGACAGGGTTTGCACAAAAAGCCCTGTACTAGTGAGTGCTTTAACACAATGTCCTGTATTAGAGAGGAGTTTAACATTATTCCCATTATTGGAGAGGGGATTAACACAATGTCCTGTATTAGAGAGGGCTTTAACACAATGTCTTGTTTTGCAGTGTTGCTTAACATAATGTCATTTATTGGAGAAGGCTTCAGCACAATGTCCAGTATTGGAGAGCAGTTTAACACAATGTCCTGTCTTGGAGAGGAGTTTAACAAAATGACCTATTTTGCAGAGGGATTTAATAAAATGTCCTTTTTTGGAGAGGGTTTAACAGTATTCCCATTATTGGAGAGGTGTTTAACACAATGTCCTGTATTGGAGAGGGGTTTGAACACAATGTCCTGTATTGGAGAGTGGTTTAACAGCATTCCCATTATTAGAGATGGGTTTAACAAAATTTCCTGTATTTGAGAAGGGTATGACTGTATTCCCATTATTGGCGAAGGTTTAAAACAATGTCCTGTATTGGTGAATGGTATAACAGTATTCCCATTATTGGAGAGGGGTTTAACACATTGTCCTGTATTGGCAAGGTTTTTAAGACAATGTCCTGTCTTGGAGAGGGCTTTAACAGTATTCCCATTATTTGAGAGGTGTTTAACACAATGTCCTGTATTGGAGAGGGTTTTAAAACAATGTCTTATATTGGAGGAGGGTTTAACACAATGTCTTGTATTAGAGAGGTGTTTAGCAGTATTCCCATTATTAGAGAGGGGTTTCGCACAATGTACTGTTTGGAGAGGGATTTATCAAAATGTCCTATACCACAGAGGGATTTAACACAAGGTCCTTTTTTGGAGAGGGGGTTAACACAATGTCCTGTGTTGGAAAGGGGTTTAACAGTATTCCCATTATTTGAGAGGGGTTTAACACAATGTCCTGTATTGGAGAAGGGTTTAACAGAATTTCCGATAATGGAGAGGTGTTTAACACAATGTCCTGTATTGGAGAGGGTTTTAAAACAATGTCTTGTATTGGAGAAGGGTTTAACACAATGTCCTATATTAGAGAGGAGTTTAGCAGTATTCCCATTACTGGAGAGGGGTATAAAACAATGTCCTGTGTTGGAGAGGTGATTAACAATATTCCCATTATTGGAGAGGGGTCTAATACAATGTCCTTTTTTTGACAGGTGTTTTACACAATATTCTGTATTGGAGAGGGGTTTAACACAATATCCTGTATTGGAGTGGGGTTTAATGGTTTTACCATTATTAGAGAGTGTTTTAACACTATGTCCTGTATTGGAGAGGGGCTTAATACAATGTCCTGTATAAGAGAGAGGTTTAATACAATGCCCTGTATTGGAGAGCATTTTAACACAATGTCCTGTATTGGAGAAGGGTCTAACAGTGTTCCCATTATTGGAGAGCGGTTTAGCACAAAGCCCTTTATTGGAGAGGGGATTAACACAATGTCCTGTATTGGAGAGGGGTTTAACACAATATCCCTTTTTTTGGAGAGGTGTTTTACACAATGTCCTGGGTTGGAGAGAGGTTTAACACTATGTCCTATATTGGAGAGTGGTTTAACACAATGTCCTGTCTTGGAGAGGGGTTTAACAGTATTCCCATTATTGGAGAGGGGTTTAACACAATGTCCTATATTGCAGAGGGGCTTACTACAATGTCCTGTATTGGACAGTGGTTTAACACAATGTCCTGAAATCGAGAGGATTCTAAGAGTATTCCCATTATTCGGGAGCGGTTTAAAACAATTTCCTCTACTGGAGAGGTTTTTAACTCAATGCCCTATATTGGAGAGGGGCTTAACACAATGTCCTGTGTTGGAAAGGGGTTTAACAGTATTCCCATTATTTGTGAGGGGTTTAACACAATGTTCTGTATTGGAGAAGGGTTTAACACAATGTCCTGTATTAGAGAGGAGTTTAGCAGTATTCCCATTATTAGAGAGGGGTTTAACACAATGTACTGTGTTGGAGATGTGGTTAACAGTATTCCCATTATTGGAGAGGGGTATAACACAATGTCCTGTATGGCAGAGGTGATTAACAGTATTCCCATTATTGGAGAGAGGTTTAACGCAATGTCCTTTTTTGGACAGGTGGTTTATACAATGTCCTGTATTGGAGTGGGGTTTAATAGTTTTACCATTATTAGAGAGGGTTTTAACACTATGTCCTATATTGGAGAGGGGTTTAATACAATGTCCTGTATTAGAGAGAGGTTTAATACAATGCCCTGTATTGGAGAGGGGTTTAACACAATGCTTTGTATTGAAGAGCATTTTAACACAATGTCCTGTATTGGAGAGGGGTCTAACAGTGTTCCCATTATTGGAGAGGTGTTTAGCACAAAGCCCTTTATTGGAGAGGGGATTAACACATTGTCCTGTATTGGAGAGGTGGTTAAGAGTATTCCCATTATTGGAGAGTGGTTTAATACAATGTCCTGTATTGGAGAGGCGTTTAACACAATATCCTTTTTTTGGAGAGGTGTTTTACACAATGCCCTGGGTTGGAGAGGGGTTTAACACTATGTCCTATATTGCAGAGTGGTTTAACGCAATGTCCTGTATTGGAGAGGGGTTTAACAGTATTCCCGTTATTGGAGAGGGGTTTAACATAATGTCTTGTATTAGAGAGGGGTTTAACACAATGTCCTACATTGCAGAGGGGCTTAATACAATGTCCTGTTTGGATAGTGGTTTAACACAATGTCTTGATATCGAGAGGAGGGTAAGAGTATTCCCATTATTCGGGAGCGGTTTAACACAATGTCCTGTATTGGAGAGGGGTTTAACACAAAGCCCTGTATTGGAGAGGGGTTTAACAGTATTCCAATTATTAGAGAGGGTTTTAACACTATGTCCTGTATTGGAGTGGGGTTTAACAGCATTCCCATTATTGGAAAGGGGTTTAACATGATTTCCTGTATCGGAGAGGGGTTTAACACAATGTTCTGTATTGGAGAGGTGGTTAAGAGTATTCCCATTATTGGAGAGGGCTTTAATACAATGTCTGTATTGGAGAGGACTTTAACACAATGTCCTTTTTTTGGAGAGGTGTTTTACACAACGTCCTAGGTTGGAGAGGGGTTTAACAGTATTCCCATTATTGGAGAGGGGTTTAACACAATGTCCTGTATTAGAGAGGGGTTTAACACAATGTCCTATATTGCAGAGGGGCTTATTACAATGTCTTGTATTGGACAGTGGTTTAACACAATATCCTGAAATCGAGTGGAGTGTAAGAGTATTCCCATTATTCGGGAGCGGTTTAACACAATGTCCTGCATTGGAGAGAGTTTTAACACAGTGTCCTGTATTGTAGAGGGGTTTAACACAATGTCCTTTTTTTGGAGAGGTGTTTTACACAACGTCCTAGGTTGGAGAGGGGTTTAACAGTATTCTCATTATTGGAGAGGGGTTTAACACAATGTCCTGTATTAGAGAGGGGTTTAACACAATGTCCTATATTGCAGAGGGGCTTATTACAATGTCCTGTATTGGACAGTGGTTTAACACAATTTCCTGAAATCGAGTGGAGTGTAAGAGTATTCCCATTATTCGGGAGCGGTTTAACACAATGTCCTGCATTGGAGAGAGTTTTAACACAGTGTCCTGTATTGGAGAGGGGATTAACACAATGTCCTGTATTGGAGAGGTGGTTAAGAGTATTTCCATTATTGCAGAGGGCTTATTACAATGTCCTGTATTGGACAGTGGTTTAACACAATGTCCTGAAATCGACAGGAGTGTAAGAGTATTCCCATTATTCGGGAGCGGTTTAACACAATGTCCTGTATTGGTGAGGGGTTTAACTGTATCTCCATTATTGGAGAGGGGAATAACACAGTGTCCTGTATTGGAGAGGATTTTAAGAATATCCCTCTTATTGGAGAGGGGTCTAACACATTGTCCTGTATTGGAGAAGGGTTTAACAGAATTTCCTATAATGGAGAGGTGTTTAACACAATGTCCTGTATTGGAGAAGGGTTTAACACAATTTCCTATAATGGAGAGGTGTTTAACACAATGTCCTGTATTGGAGAAGGGTTTAACAGAATTTCCTATAATGGAGAGGTGTTTAACACAATGTCCTGTTTTGGAGAGGATTTTAAGAATAGCCCCATTATTGGAGACGGGTTTAACACATTGTCCTGTATTGGAGAGGGGTTTAACACAATGTCCTGTATTGGAGAGGGGATTAACACAATGTCCTGTATTAGAGAGGGCTTTAACACAATGTCTTGTATTGCAGTGTCGCTTAAAATAATGTCATTTATTGGAGAGGGCTTTAGCACAATGTCCAGCATTGGAGAGCAGTTTAACACAATGTCCTTTGTTGCTGACGGGTTCAACAGTATTCCCATTATTAGAGAGGTGTTTAAGACAATGTCCTTTTTTGGAGAGGGGTTTAACAATATTCCCATTATTGGAGAGGTGTTTAACACAATGTCCTGTATTGGAGAGGGTTTTAAAACAATGTCCTATATTGGAGAGGGGTTTAACACAATGTTCTATATTGGAGAGGTGTTTAACACAATGTCCTGAATTGGAGAGGGATTTTAAAACAATGTCTTGAATTGGAGAAGGGTTTAACACAATGTCCTGAATTGGAGAGGAGTGTAAGAGTATTCCCATTATTCGGGAGGTGTTTAACACAATGTCCTGTATTGGAGAGGGGTTTAATAGTTTTACCATTATTGGAGAGGGTTTTAACACTATGTCCTATATTGGAGAGGGGTTTAACACAATGTTCTGTATTGGAGAGGGGTTTAACAGTATTCCCATTATTGGAGAGGGGTTTAATACGATGTCCTGTATTGGAGAGGGGTTTAACACAATTTCTTGTACTGGAGAGGGTTTTAACAGCATTCCCATTATTAGAGAGGGGTTTAATGCAATGTCCTGTATCAGAGAGGGGTTTAACACAATGCCCTGTATTGGAGAGGGGTTTAACACAATGCCCTGTATTGGAGAGGGGTTTAACCCAATGCCCTGTATTGGAGAGGGGTTTAACACAATGCCCTGTACTGGAGAGGGGTTTAACAGTATTCCCATAATTAGAGAGGGGTTTAAAACGATGTCCTATATTGGAGAGGTGTTTAACAGAATTCCCGTTATTAGATAGGGGTTTAACACAATGTCCTCCATTGGAGATCGGTTTGTCACAATGCCCTGTATTGGAGAGAGTTTTAACACAGTGCCCTGTATTGGAGAGGTGTTTAACAATATTCCCAATATTGGAGAGGGGTTTAACACAATCTCCTGTACTAGTGAGGATTGTGACACAATGTCCAGTATTGGAGAGGGGTTTAACAGTATTCCCATTATTGGAGAGCAGTTTAACACAATGTCCTGTATTGGAGTGGGATTTAACACAATGTCCAGTATTGGAGAGGGTTTTAACATTATTCCGATTATTGGAGAGAGGTTTAACCGTATTCCCATTATTGGGGAAGTATTTAACACAATGTCTTGTATTGGAGAGGTGTTTAACGCAATGCCCTGTATTGGAGTGGGTTTTAACAGTATTCCCATTATTGGAGAGGGGTTTAACACGATATCCTTTATTGGGGAGGGGTTTAACACAATAGCCGACATTGGAGATGGGTTTAACACAATGCCCTGTATTGGAGAGGGTTTTAACAGTATTCCCATTATTGGAGAGGGGTTTAACATAATGCCCTATATTGGAGAGGGGTTTAACATAATGCCCACATTGGAGATGGGTTTAACATAATGCCCTACATTGGAGAGGGGTTTAACATAATGCCCTACATTGGAGAGGGGTTTAACATAATGCCCTACATTGGAGAGGGGTTTAACATAATGCCCTATATTGGAGTGGGATTTCACATTATTCCTATTATTGGAGAGGGGATCATCACAATGTCCTGCATCGGAGAGTTTTTCACACAATGTCCTATTTTGGAGAAGCTTTTATCTCTATCCCCATTATTGGAGATGGGAATAACACATTGTCCTGTATTGGCGAGGGGTTTAACACAATGTCCTGTGTTGGAGAGATGTTTAACACAATGTCCTGTATTGGAAAGGGCTTTAACACTATTCCCATTATTCAAGAGGCGTTTAACACAATGTCCTGTATTGGAAGGGTTTAAAACAATGTCCTGTATTGGTGAGTGGTTTAACAGTATTCCCATTATTGGAGAGCGGTTTAACACAATGTCCTGTATTAGAGAGGGGTTTAAAACAATGTCCTGTATTGGTGAGTGTTTTAACACAATGTCCTGTATTGCAGAGGTGTTTAACATAATTCCCTTTACTGGAGAGGGGATTAACACAATATCCTATATTGGAGAGGGGTTTAACACAATATCCTATATTGGACAGGGGTTGCACACAAAGCCCTGTACTGGTGAGTGTTTTAACACAATGTCCTGTATTGGAGAGGTGTTTAACATAATTCCCTTTATTGGAGATGGGATTAACTTAATGTAATTTATTGGAGAGGGCTTTAGCACAATGTCCAGTATTAGAGAGCAGTTTAACACAATGTCTTTTATTGGTGAGGTGTTCAACAGCACTCCCATTATTTGAGAGTGTTTTAACACAATGACCTATATTGGAGAGGGGTTACCACAATGTCCGATGTTGGATAGGGGTTTAACAGTATTCCCGTTATTGGAGAGCCCTTAAACACAATGTCCTATATTGGAGTGGGATTTAACACGATGTCCAGTATTGGAGAGGGATTTAACATTATTCCGATTATCGGAGAGAGGTCTAACCATATTTCCATTATTGGAGAGGTGTTTGACACAATGCCCTCTATTGGAGAGGGGTTTAACGCAATGCCCAGTATTGGAGAGGTGTTTAATGCAATGCCCTGTACTGGAGAGGTTTTTAACATTATTCCCATGATTGGAGAGGGGAATAACACAATGTCCCGTATTAGAGTGGGGTTTAACACAATGTCCTGTATTGCAGCGTTGTATAACATTATTCCCATTATTAGAGAGGGTTTTAACACTATGTCCTTTATTGGAGAGGGTTTAACACAATGTCCTGTGTTGGAGCTGTGTTTAAAACATTGTCCTGCATTTTGAGAAGTGTGTAACACAAGGCCCTGTATTGGAGAGTGGTTTAACAGAATTCCTATTATTAGAGATGGGTTTAACACAATTTCCTGCATTTGAGAAGCATATAACAGTATTCCAATTATTGGATAGATGTAATGCAATGTGTCCTGTATTGGAGAGGGTTTAAAACAATGTCTTTTATTGGTGAATGGTTTAACAGTATTCCCATTATTGGAGAGGGTTTTTACACAATGTCCTGTATTGGAGATGGGTTTAACTCAATGTTCTGTATTGGAGAGGGGTTAAACACAATGCCTGTATTGGAGAGGTGCTTAACAGTATTCCCAATATTGGACAGGGGTTTAACACAATCTCCTGTATTGAAAATAGGTTTAACACTATTCCCATTATTGGAGAGGTGTTTAACACAAAGCCCTGTATTGGATAGGGATTTAACACAAAGCCCTGTATTGGAGAGGTGTTTAACAGTATTTCCAATATTGGAGAGGGGTTTAACACAATCTCCTGTATTAGTGAGGGTTTTGACAAAATGTCCAGTATTGGAGAGGGATTAACACATGGTCGTGTATTGGAGAGGGGTTTAACAGTATTCCCATTATTGGAGAGCAGTTTAACACAATGTCCTGTATTGGAGTGGGATTTAACACAATGTCCAGTATTGGAGAGGGTTTTAACACAATATCCTGTATTGGACAGGGGTTGCACACAAAGCCCTGTACTGGTGAGTGTTTTAACACAATGTCCAGTATTGGAGAGGGGTTTAACATTATTCCGATTATCGGAGAGAGGTTTAACCGCATTTCCATTATTGGAGAGGTGTTTAACACAATTTCCTGTATTGGAGAGGGATTTAACGCAATGCCCTGCATTGGAGAGGGTTTTAACATTATTCCCATTATTAGAGAGGGGAATAACACAATGTCCCATATGAGAGTGGGGTTTAACACAACGTCCTGTACTGGAGAGGGGTTTAGCAGTATTCCTATTATTCGAGAGAGGTTTAACACAATATCCTTTATTGGGGAGGGGTTTAACACAATGTCCGATATTGGAGAGGGGTTTAACACAACGTCCTGTATTGAAAATGGGTATCACAGTATTCCCATTATAGGAGAGGGGTTTAACACAATATCCTGTATTGGAGAGGGATTTAACATAATGCCCTATTTGCAGAGGGGTTTAACATAATGCCCTATATTGGAGAGGGGTTTAACATAATACGCTATATTGGAGAGGGGTTTCACAGTATTCCTATTATTGGAGAGGGGATCATCACAATGCCCTGCATTGGAGAGTTTTTTCACACAATGTCCTGTATTGGAGAGGAGTTTAACTGTATTCCCATTATTGGAGAGGGGTTTAAACACATTGTCCTGTATCGGCCAGGTGTTTACGACAATGTCCTGTCTTGGAGAAGGCTATAACAGCATTCCCATTATTGGAGAGGGGTTTAACACAATGTCCTCTAATGGAGAGGGTTTTAACACAATGTCTTATTTGGAGAGGGGTTTAACACAATGTCCTGTATTAGAGAGGAGTTTGACAGTATTCCCATTATTAGAGAGGGGTTTAACACAATGTACTCTCTTGGAGAGGGGTTTGACAAAATGTCCTATTTGCAGAGGGATTTAACATGTCCTTTTTTGAAGAGGGGTTTAACAGTATTCCCATTATTAGAGAGTGGTTTAACACAATGTCCTGTATTGGAGTGGGGTTTAAGACAATTTCCTGTATTGGACAGGGTTTAACACATTGCCCTGCGTTGGAGAGGGGTTTAACAGTATTCATATTTTGGAGATTGTTTTAACACAATGTCCTGTATTGGAGTGGGGTTTAACACAATTTCCTGTATTGGAGAGGGGTTTAACAGTATTCATATTTTGGAGATTGTTTTAACACAATATCCTGTATTGGAGAGGGGTTTAACAGATTTCCCGTTATTAGATAGGGGTTTAACACAATGTCCTCTATTGGAGATCGGTTTGACACAATATCCTGTATTGGAGAGAGTTTTAACACAGTGTCCTGTATTGGAGAGGGGTTTAACAAAATGGCCTGTATTGGAGAGGAGTTGAAGAGTATTCCCATTATTGGAGAATGGTTTTACCCAATGTCCTGTACTGGAGAGGGATTTAACAGTATTCCCATTTTTGGAGAGGGGTTTAGCACAATATCCTTTATTAGGGAGGGTTTAACACAATGTCCTATATTGGAGAGGTGTTTAAAAGTATTCCCAATATTGGACAGGGTTTTAACACAATCTCCTGTATTGAAAATGGGTTTAACACAATCTCCTTATTTGTGAGGGTTTTGACACAATGTCCTGTATTGGAGAGAGGTTTCACATTATTCCCATTTTTGGAGAGGGGATCATCACAATGCCCTGCATTGGAGAGTTTTTTCACACAATGTCCTGTATTGGAGTGGGAATTAACACAATGTCCAGTATTGGAGAAGGGTTTTGCACAATATCCTGTATTGGACAGGGGTTGCACACAAAGCCCTGTACTGGTGAGTGTTTTAACACAATGTCCTGTATTGGAGAGGGGTTTAACATGATTCCCATTATTGGAGAGGGGATTAACACAATGTCCTGTATTAGAGAGGGCTTTAACACAATGTCTTGTATTGCAGTGTCGCTTAACATAATGTTATTTATTGGCGAGGGCTTTAGGACAATGTCCAGTATTGGAGAGCAGTTTAACTCAATGTCCTTTATTGGTGAGGGGTTCAACAGTATTCCCATTATCAGAGAGGGGTTTAAGACAGTGTCCTGTATTGGAGAGGCGTTTAACAGTATTCCTATTATTGGAGAGCAGTTTAACACAATGTCCTGTTTGGAGTGGGACTTTACACAATGTCCGTATTGGAGAGGCGGTTAACATTATTCCGATTATTGGAGAGAGGTTTAACCGTATTTCCATTATTGGAGAGGTGTTTAACACAATGTCCTGTATTGGAAAGGGGTTTAACGCAATGCCTTGTATTGGAGAGGGGTTTAACTTTATTCCCATTCTTGGAGAGGGGAATAACATAATGTCCCGTATTAGAGTGTGGTTTAACACAATGTCCTGTATTAGAGCGTTGTATAACATTATTCCCATTATTGGAGAGGGGTTTAACACAATGTCCTGTATTGGAGAGGTTTTTAACAGAATGTCCTGTATTGGAGCATTGTTTAACACTATTCCCATTACTAGAGATGGTTTTAACACAATGTCCCGTATTGGAGAGGGTTTAACACACTGTCCAGTATTGGAGCGTTGTTTAACATTATTCCCATTATTGGAGGGTGGTTTAACACAATGTCCTATATTGGAGATGTGTTTAACACAATATCCTATATTGGAGAGGGGTTTAACACAATGTCCTATATTGGAGAGGGGGTTAACACAATGTCCTGTATTGGAAAGGGGTTTAACAGTATTCCCATAATTCGAGAGGTGTTTAACACAATGTCCTGTATTGGAGAAGTATTTAACACAATGTCCTATAATGGATAAAAACAAAAAACTGCGGATGCTGGAAATCCAAAATGAAAACAGAATTACCTTGAAAAACTCAGCAGGTCTGGCAGCATCGGCGGAGAAGAAAAGAGTTGACGTTTCGAGTCCTCATGACCCTTCAACAGAACTGGGTGAATCCAAGGAGAGGGGTGAAATATAAGCCGGTTTAAGGTGGGGCGGCGGGGGGGGTTGGTGTTGGGTGGGGGGAGAGAAGTGGAGGGGGGTGGTGTGGTTGTAGGGACAAGCAAGCAGTGATAGGAGCAGATAATCAAAAGATGTCACAGACAAAAGAACAAAAGAACACAGAGGTGTTGAAGTTGGTGATATTATCTAAATGAATGTGCTAATTAAGAATGGATGGTAGGGCACTCAAGGTACAGCTCTACTGGGTGTGGGGGGCATAAAAGATTTAAAAATAATGGAAATAGGTGGGAAAAGAAAACTCTATATAAATTATTGGAAAAAACAAAAGAAAGGGGGAAGAAACAGAAAGGGGGTGGGAATGGAGGAGGGAGTTCAAGATCTAAAGTTGTTGAATTCAATATTCAGTCCGGAAGGCTGTAAAGTGCCTAGTCGGAAGATGAGGTGCTGCTTTTCCAGTTTGCGTTGGGCTTCACTGGAACAATGCAGCAAGCCAAGGACAGACATGTGGGCAAGAGAGCAGGGTAGACTGTTAAAATGGCAAGCGACAGGGAGGTTTGGGTCATTCTTGCGGACAGACCGCAGGTGTTCTGCAAAGCGGTCGCCCAGTTTACGTTTGGTCTCTCCAATGTAGAGGAGACCACATTGGGTGCAATGAATGCAGTAGACTAAGTTAGGGGAAATGCAAGTGAAATGCTGCTTCACTTGAAAGGAGTGTTTGGGCCCTTGGACGGTGGGGAGAGAGGAAGTGAAGGGGCAGGTGTTGCATCTTTTGTGTGGGCATGGGGAGGTCCCATAAGTGGGGGTTGAGGAGTAGGGGGTGATGGAGGAGTGGACCAGGGTGTCCCGGAGGGAACGATCCCTACAGAATGCTGCCGGGGGGGGTGAAGGGAAGATGTGTTTGGTGGTGGCATCATGCTGGAGTTGGCGGAAATGGCGGAGGATGATCCTTTGGATGCGGAGGCTGGTGGGGTGATAATTGAGGACACGGGGGACCCTATCATGTTTCTGGGAGGGAGGAGAAGGCGTGAGGGTGGATGCACGGGAGATGGGCAGGACACAATTGAGGGCCCTGTCAACGACCGTGGGTGGAAAACCTCGGTTAAGCAAGAAGGAGGACATGTCAGAGGAACTGTTTTTGAAGGTAGCATCATCAAAACAGATGCAACGGAGGTGAAGGAACTGAGAGAATGGGATGGAGTCCTTACAGGAAGCGGGGTGTGAGGAGCTGTAATCGAGGTAGCTGTGGGAGTCGGTAGGCTTGTAATGGATATTGGTGGACAGTTTATCACCAGAGATTGAGACAGAGAGGTCAAGGAAGGGAAGGGAAGTGTCAGAGATGGACCACGTGAAAATGATGGAGGGGTGAAGATTGGAAGCAAAATTAATAAATTTTTCCAAGTCCCGATGAGAGCATGAAGCAGCACCGAAGTAATCATCGATGTACCGGAAAAAGAGTTGTGGAAGGGTCCGGAGTAGGACTGGAACAAGGAATGTTCCAAATATCCCATAAAGAGACAGGCATAGCTGGGGCCCATGTGGGTACCCATAGCCACACCTTTTATTTGGAGGAAGTGAGAGGAGTTGAAGGAGAAATTGTTCAGTGTGAGGACAAGTTCAGCCAGATGGAGGAGAGTAGTGGTGGATGGGGATTCTTCGGGCCTCTGTTTGAGGAAGAAGCTAAGGGCCCTCAGACCATCCTGGTGGGGGATGGAGGTGTAGAGGGATTGGACGTCCATGGTGAGGAGGAAGCGGTTGGGGCCAGGGAACTGGAAATTGTTGATGTGACGTAAGGTGTCAGTGGAGTCATGGATGTAGGTGGGAAGGGACTGGACAAGGGGAGAGAGAAGGGAGTCAAGATAACGAGAAATGAGTTCCGTGGGTCAGGAGCAAGCTGACATGATCGGTCTACCGGGACAGTTCTGTTTGTGGATTTTGGGTAGGAGGTGGAAGCGGGCCGTCCGAGGTTGGGCAACTATCAGGTTGGAAGCTGCGGGAGGAAGATCTCCAGAGGAGATGAGGTCAGTGACAGTCCTGGAAACAATGGCTTGATGTTCAGTGGTGGGGTCATGGTCCAGGGAGAGGTAGGAGGAAGTGTCTGCGAGTTGAGGATCAGCCTCCGTGAGGTAGAGGTCAGTGCGCCAGACAACAACAGTACCACCCTTGTCAGAGGGTTTGATGACAATGTTGGGGTTGGACCTGAGAGAACGGAGTGCAGTAAGTTCAGAGAGAGACAGACTAGAATGGGTGAGAGGAGCAGAGAAACTGAGACGACTAATGTCGCGCCGACAGTTCTCAATGAAAAGATCAAGAGAAGGTAAGAATCCAGAGGGAGAGGTCCAGGTGGAGGGAGAATATTGGAGATGGGTAAAAGGATCTGTTGAATGGGGAGAGGACTCCTGCCCAAAGAAGTGAGCCCGGAGACGAAGACGGCGGAAGAAGAGCTCAGCATCGTGCCGAGCCTGAAATTCATTCTTCTCCGCCAGACCTGCTGAGTTTTTCCAGGTAATGCTGTTTTTGTTTGGGATTTCCAGCATCCGCAGTTTTTGTTTTTATCTCTTTGCTGTTATTGGAGATTGTTTTAACACAATATTCTGTATTGGAAAGGAGTTTAACTGTATCCCCATTATTGGAGTGGGGAATAACACAATATCCTGTATTGGAGAGGGGTTTAACAGTATTCCCATTATTATTGAGGGTTTGAACTCAATGTCCTGTATTGGAGAGGAGATTAACACAATGTCCTGTATTGGAGAGGGGTTTAACAGTATTCGCATTATTGGAGAACAGTTTAACACAATGTCCTGTATTGGAGTGGGATTTCACACAATGTCCAGTATTGGAGAGGGGATTAACACAATATCCTGTATTGGACAGGGGTTGCACACAAAGCCCTGTACTGGTGATTGCTTTAACACAATGTCCTGTATGGGAGAGGGGCTTAACATAATGTCCTGTATTAGAGAGGGCTTTAACACAATGTCTTGTATTGCAGTGTCGCTTAACATAATGTCATTTATTGGAGAGGGCTTTAGCACAATGTCCAGTATTGGAGAGCAGTTTAACTCAATGTCCTTTATTGGTGAGGGGTTCAACAGTATTCCCATTATTAGAGAGGGGCTTAACACAGTGTCCTGTATTGGAGAGGGGTTCAACGTAATGCCCTATATTGGAGAGGGATTTCTCAGTATTCCTATTATTGGAGAGATCATCACAATGCCCTGCATTGGCGAGTTTTTGCACACAATCTCCTGTATTGGAGAGGAGTTTAACTGTATCCCCATTATTGGAGAGGGGTTTAATACAATGTCCTGTCTTGGAGAGGATTTTAAGAATATCCCCATTATTGGAGAGGGGTTTAACACATTGTCCTGTATTGGCGAGGGGTTTAAGACAATGTCCTGTCTTGGAGAGGGCTTTAACAGTATTCTCATTATTGGAGAGTGGTTTAACACCATGTCCTGTATTGGACAGAGTTTAACACATTGCCCTGCATTGGAGAGGGGTTTAACACATTGTCCTGTATTGGCGAGGGGTTTAAGACAATGTCCTGTCTTGGAGAGGGCTTTAACAGCATTCTCATTATTGGAGAGTGGTTTAACACCATGTCCTGTATTGGAGTGGAGTTTAACACAATGTCCTGTATTGGACAGAGTTTAACACATTGCCCTGCATTGGAGAGGGGTTTAACAGTATTCCTATTACTGGAGATTGTTTTAAGACAATATCCTGTATTGGAGAGGGGTTTAACAGAATTCCCGTTATTAGAAAGGGTTTTAACCAATGTCCTCTATTGGAGATCGGTTTGACACACTGCCCTGTATTGGAGAGAGTTTTAACAGTGTCCTATATTGGAGAGGGATTTAACAAAATGCCCTGTATTGGAGAGGAGTTGAAGAGTATTCCTATTACTGGAGAATGGTTTTACCCCATGTCCTGTTCTGGAGAGGGGTTTAACAGTATTCCCATTATTGGAGAGGGGTTTAGCACAATATCCTTTATTGGGTGGGGTTTAATACAATGTCCTATATTGGAGAGGGGTTTAACACAATGCCCTGTATTGGAGAGGTGTTTAACAGTATTCCCATTATTGGAGAGGGGTTTAACACAATCTCCTGTATTAGTGAGGGTTTTGACACAATGTTCTGTATTGGAGAGGGGTTTCACAGTATTCCCATTTTTAGAGAGGGGTTTAACACAATGTCCTGTATTGGAGAGGGGTTTCACAGTATTCCCCTTATTGGAGGGGGATCATCACAATGCCCTGCATTGGAGTGTTTTTTCACACAATGTCCTGTATTGGAGAGGAGTTTTAACAGTATCCCCATTATTAGAGAGGGTTTGAACTCAATATCCTGTATAGGAGAGTTGATTAACACAATGTCCTGTATTGGAGAGGAGTTTAACAGTATTCCCATTATTAGAGAGAGTTTGAACTCAATGTCCTGTATTGGAGGTGTGATTAACACAATGTCCTGTATTGGAGAAAGGTTTAACAGTATTCCCATTACTGGAGAGCAGTTTAATACAATGTCCTGTATTGGAGTGGGATTTAACACAATGTCCAGTATTGGAGAGGGGTTTAACACAATATCCTGTATTGGATGGGGATTGCACACAAAGCCCTGTACTGGTGAGTGTTTTAACACCATGTCCTGCATTAGAGAGGGCTTTGACACAATGTCTTGTATTGCAATGTCGCTTAACAAATGTTATTATTGGAGAGGGCTATAGCACAATGTCCAGTATTGGAGAGCAGTTTAACTCAATTTCCTTTATTGGTGAGGGGTTCAACAGTATTCCCATTATTAGAGAGGGGTTTAACGCAATGTCCTGTATTGGAGAGGGGTTTAACAGTATTCCCATTATTGGAGAACAGTTTAACACAATGTCCTGTATTGGAGAGGGTTTTAACATTATTCAGATTATTGGAGAGAGGTTTAACTGTATTTCCATTATTGGAGAGTTGTTTAAGACAATGTCCTGTATTGGAGAGGGGTTTAACATTATTCCCATGATTGGAGAGGGGAATAACACAATGTCCCATATTAGAGTGGTGTTTAACACAATGTCCTGGATTGGAGCGTTGTATAACATTATTCCCATTATTGGAGAGGGGTATAACACAATGTCCTGTATTCGAGAGGGTTTAACACAATGTCTTGTATTTTGAGAAGGGTTTAACACTAAGCCCTGTATTGGAGAGGTGTTTAACAGTATTCCCATTATTGGAGAGCTGTTTAACACAATGTCCTAAATTGGAGAGGGGGTTAACACAATGTTCCACATGCAGAGGAGTTTAACACAATGTCCTGTATTGGAGAGGGTTTTAATACAATGTCCTGTATTGGAAAGGGATTTAACACAAGTTCCTGTAGTGGAGAGTATTCCCATTATTAGAGAGGAGTTTTAACATTATTCCCATTATTAGAGACAGCTTTATCAATGGTGTAATATTGGGAAAGTCTATTCTTGTTATAGGTTTATACATTGACCGAGTTCCTGGTTTTTTAAACTAACAGGTGAAGTGGAGCCCTTCTAAGTTGCGAGCGGATTGCTTTTTATTTGGAGACTTCATGGACATGTATGTCCCAAGCAGCAGCAGAATCTACAAACAGATTTTAGACAGGAAGAAACTGGAAAACGTTTTGGTGGAGTACTACTTCAAGCACAGCTCTTCAATCATGAAAGTAAGATGCAGAAAAGAGAGGAGAGTTAAGGCCAGGCTCCCTGCCACTGACAGTGACAGACACCCTTCACACTGTCAGTAACTGATAACCCCCAATACCACTGACAGTAACTGATGCCCCCCACCCCTACTGACAGTAACTGATACCACCACCCCCCCATCCCCACTGACAATAACTGATAACCCCCCCATCTCCACTTACAGTAACTGATACCCCCCACCCCCACTGACAGTAACTGATAATCCCCCATCCACAACAACAGTAAATGATACCCTCATCCCCACTGACAGTAACTGATACCTTGCACCATCACTAACAGTAACAGATACTCGCCATCCCCACTGACAGTCACTGATATGACCTCATCCCCACTGACAGTAACTGATAACCACCAGCCCCATTGACAGTAACTGATACCCCCATCCCACTGACAGTAATTGATACCCCCATTCCCACTGACAGTAGCTGATACCCCACCATTCCCAATGACAGTAGCTGATAACCCCCACCCCCGACTGAGAGTAACTGATACCTCCCCGTCCCCACTGACAGTAACTGATACCCCCGCATTCACACAAACAGAAACTGATAGCCCCCACCCCCACTGACAGTGACTGATGCCCCGCATTCAAAATGACAGTAACTGATACCCTCACATCTGCACTGACAGTAACTGATACCCCCCATCCCCACTGACAGTAACTGATACCCCCCCATCCCCAATGACAGTAACTGATAACCCCCCATCCGCACTCGCAGTAACTGAAAACCCCCCATCCCCAATGAGAGTAACTGATAGCCCCCCATCCCCACTGACAGTAACTGATACACCCCCATCCCCACTGACAGTAACTGATACCCCCATCCCCGACTTAGAGTAACTGAAACCACCCCATCCCCACTGATAGTATCTGATACCACAATCACCACTGACAGTAAGTGATACCCCCCAACCCCAATGACAGTAAATGATACCCCTCAATACCCACTGACAGTAACTGATACCCCCCATCTACAATGACAGTAACTGATACCCCTCCACCACAACTGACAGTAACTGATACATCCATTCCCAAAAATAGTAACTGATACCACCCCATCCCCACTGACAGTAACTGATACCCACCACATCCACACTAACAGTAACTGATACCCCCCACCCTCACTGACAGTAACTGATACCGCCATCCCCACTGACAGTAACTGATACCCCCCATCCCCACTGACAGAAAGTGATACCCCCTAACCCCCACTGACAGTAACTGAAACCCCCCAACCCCACTGACATTTACAGATACCCCCCATCTCCATTGATAGTAACTGATACCCCCCATCCCCACTGACAGCATCTGATACCCCCCACCACCACTGACACTAGCTGATAACCCCCCATCTTCACTGACAGTAACTGATAACCCACCACCCCCACTGACAGTAACTGATCCCCACCAATCCCCATTGACAGTACATGATACTCCAGACCCACACAGACAGAAACTGATACAGCCACCCCCACTGACAGTAACTGATACCCCCCCATCCACAATTACAGTAACTGAAACCCCCATTCCCTCTGACAGAAACTGATACCCCCCCAAACCCACTGACAGTAACTGATACACCCCCCAACCACACTCACAGTAACTGATACACCCCCATCCCCACTGACAGTAACTGTTACACCCCCAGCCCACTGACAGTAACTGATAAAGCCCCATCCCCACTGAAAGTAACCGATAATACCCCATAACCACTGACAGTAACTGATACACCCCCATCCCCACTGACAGTAACTGATACACCCCCATCCCCACTGACAGTAACTGATACCCTAACCCACATCTCCACTGACAGTAACTGATAAAGCCCCATCCCCACTGAAAGTAACCGATAATACCCCATAACTACTGACAGTAACTGATACACCCCCATCCCCACTGACAGTAACTGATACCCTAACCCACATCTCCACTGACAGTAACTGATAAAGCCCCATCCCCACTGAAAGTAACCGATAATACCCCATAACTACTGACAGTAACTGATACACCCCCATCCCCACTGACAGTAACTGATACCCTAACCCACATCTCCACTGACAGTAACTGTTAAAGCCCCATCCCCACTGAAAGTAACCGATAATACCCCATAACTACTGACAGTAACTGATACACCCCCATCCCCACTGACAGTAACTGATACCCTAACCCACATCTCCACTGACAGTAACTGATAAAGCCCCATCCCCACTGAAAGTAACCGATAATACCCCATAACTACTGACAGTAACTGATACACCCCCATCCCCACTGACAGTAACTGATACACCCCCATCCCCACTGACAGTAACTGATACACACCCAACCCCACTGACTGTAGTTGATAACCCCCCAACACCGCTGACAGTAACTGATACCCCTCAATCCCCACTGACAGTAACTGATATTCCCTCACCCCCACTGACAGTAACAGATACCACCCACCCCCACTGAAAGTAACTCATACCCCCATCCCCACTGATGGTAACTGATAACCCCCCATCTCCACTGACAGTAACTGATACCCCCCAATCCCCACTGGCAGTAACTGATACCCCCATCCCCATTGACAGTAACTGATACCCACATCCCCACTGACAGTAACTGATACCCACATCCCCACTGACAGTAACTGATAACCCGCCATCCCTACTGTCAGTAACTGATACAGCCCCATCCCCACTCAGAGTAATTGATACCCAACCCCATCCTCTCTGACAGTAACTGATAACCCCCTACCGCCAGTGACACTAACTGATGAATCCCCCATCCACATCAACAGTAACTGATAAGCACCATTCACAATGACAGTAACTGATAACCCCATTCCCACTGACAGTAATTGATACCCCCACATCCCCACTGACAGTAACTGATAACCCCATTCCCAATGACAGTAATTGGCAGTAACTGATACCCTCATATCCACACTGACTGTAACTGATAACCCCACTCCACTGACAGTAACTGATAGCTCCCCATCCCCACTGAGTGTAACTGATACACCCCCATCCCCACTGAGAGTAACTGATATTCCCTCACTCCCACCGACAGTAACTGATACCCCCCACCCCCACTGACAGTAACTGATAACCCCATCCTCACTGACAGTAACAGAAAACCCCCCCCATCCATACTGACAGTAACTGATAGCCGCATTGCCACTGACAGTAACTGATACCACTTTCCCCACTGAAATTAACAGATAACGCCCCATAACTACTGACAGTAACTGATACACACCCATCCCCACTGACAGTAACTGATACCCTAACCCACATCCCCACTGACAGTAACTGTCACCCCCCCATTCCCACTGACAGTAATTGATACCCCCCACCCCCACTGACAGTAACTGATACCCCCACATCCCCACTGACAATAACTCATACCCCCATCCCCACTGACAGTAACTGATAACCCGCCATCCCCACTGACAGTAGCTGATACCCCCCAAACCCCACTGACAGTAACTGATACCCCCCCATCCCCACTGAGAGTAACTGATAAGAACCATTCACAATGATAGTAAATGATACCCCCAGTCCCACTGACAGTAACTGATACCCCCCTATCCACACTGACAGTAATTGATTTCCCCCACCTCCACTGACAATAACTGATACCCCCACCCCACTGACAGTAAATGATACCCCCAAACCCCCACTGACATTAACTGATAATCCCCCATTCCCGCTTACAGTAACGATTACACCCCCATCCCCACTGACAGTAACCGTTACCCCCATCCCCACTGACAGTAGCTGATAGCCCCCCATCCCCACTGACAGTAACTGATACTCCCCATCCCCACTGACAATAACTGATACCCTCCCATCCCCACTGACAGTAACTGATACCCTAACCCACATCCCCACTGACAGTAAGTTACCCCGCCATTCCCACTGACAGTAACTGATACCCCCCACCCCCACTGACAGTAACTGTAACGCCCATATCCACACTGACAGTAACTGATAACCCCACCCCATTGACAGTAACTGATAGCCCCATCCCCACTGACAGTAACTGATACACCCCCATCCCCTCTGAGAGTTATTGATACCCCCCACAACCTCTCTGAAAGTAACTGATAACCCCCCACCCCCAGTGACACTAACTGATGACACCCCCATTCACATTAACAGTAACTGATAAGCACCATTCCCACTGACAGTAACTGATATTCCCCAATCCCCACTGATAGTGACTGATACACCCCCCAACCACACTGATTGTAGTTGATAACCCCCCAACCCTGCTCACAGTAACTGATACCCCTCCATCCCCACTGACAGTAACTGATAACCCCCCATCCCCACTGACAGTAACTGATACACCCGCATACGCACTGAGAGTAATTGATAACCCCCATTCTCCCTGACAGAAACTGATAACCCCCCACCCCCAGTGACATTAACTGATGACCCCCCATCCACATTAACAGTAACTGATAAGCACCATTCACAATGACAGTATCTGATAATCCCATCCCTACTGACAGTAACGTATACACCCCCATCACCACTGAGAGTAACTGATAAGCACCATTCACAATGACAGTAAAGGATACCCCCTTCCCCACTGACAGTAACTGATACTCCCGCACCCCCACTGAGAGTAAATGATACACCCCCATCCCCACTGACAGTAACCGATAACCCCCCATCCCCACTGACAGTAACTGATAAGCATCATTCACAATGACAGTAACTGATACCCCCACTCCCACTGACAGTAACTAATACACCCCCATACAGACTGACAGTAACTGATACGCCCCACCCCCACTGACAGTAATTGATACCCCCCCATCACCACTGACAGTAACTGATACCCCCATCCCCACTGACAGTAACTGAAAACCCCCTCATCCCCACTGACAGTAACTGAAAACCCCCTCATCCCCACTGACAGTAACTGATACCCCCATCCCCACTGACAGTAACTGAAAACCCCCTCATCCCCACTGACAGTAACTGATACCCCCCATTCCCACTGACAATAACTGATACTCCCCCATTCCCACTGATAATAACTGATACCCCCCATCCCCACTGACAGTACCTGACCCGACCCCCCCCAGCCACAATGACAGAAACTGATAACACCCACCCCACACTGATTGTAACTGATACCCCCCATCCACTCTGACAGTAAATGATAACCCCAACAGCCACTGACCGTAACTGATATCCCCACACCCCCACTGACTGTAACTGATAACACCCCACCCCCACTGAGAGTAACTGATACACCCCCATCACCACTGAGAGTAATTGATACCCCCCATCCCCACTGACAATAAATGATACCCCCCATCCCCACTGACAGTAACTGATACCCCCCATCCCCACTGACAGTAACTGATACTCCCGCACCCCCACTGAGAGTAAATGATACACCCCCATCCCCACTGACAGTAACCGATAACCCCCCATCCCCACTGACAGTAACTGATAAGCATCATTCACAATGACAGTAACTGATACCCCCACTCCCACTGACAGTAACTAATACACCCCCATACAGACTGACAGTAACTGATACGCCCCACCCCCACTGACAGTAATTGATCCCCTCCCATCACCACTGACAGTAACTGATACCCCCATCCCCACTGACAGTAACTGAAAACCCCCTCATCCCCACTGACAGTAACTGATACCCCCATCCCCACTGACAGTAACTGAAAACCCCCTCATCCCCACTGACAGTAACTGATACCCCCCATTCCCACTGACAATAACTGATACTCCCCCATTCCCACTGATAATAACTGATAACCCCCATCCCCACTGACAGTACCTGACCCGACCCCCCCCAGCCACAATGACAGAAACTGATAACACCCACCCCACACTGATTGTAACTGATACCCCCCATCCACTCTGACAGTAAATGATAACCCCAACAGCCACTGACCGTAACTGATATCCCCACACCCCCACTGACTGTAACTGATAACACCCCACCCCCACTGAGAGTAACTGATACACCCCCATCACCACTGAGAGTAATTGATACCCCCCATCCCCACTGACAGTAAATGATACCCCCCATCCCCACTGACAGTAACTGATACCCCCCATCTCCACTGACAATAACTGACACCCCTCATCCCCACTGCCAGTAACTGATACTCCCCATCCCCACTGACAATAACTGATACCCTCCCATCTCCACTGACAGTTACTGATATCCCCCCCCAGCCCAACTGACAGGAACTGATAAGCACCATTCACAATGACAGTAACTGATACATCCCCATCCCAATTGAAGGTAACTGATAACCCCCCATCCCCACTGACAGTAACTGATATCCAGCCAACCCCTCTTACAGTAACTGATAACCCCCATCCCAACTGACAGTAACTGATACCCTCCCCCAATCCCCACAGACAGTAACTGATACCCTAACCCCCATCCCCACTGACAGTAACTGTTATCCCACCATTCCCTCTGACAATAACTGATAACCCCCATACCCACTGACATTAACCGATATCCCACATCCACACTGACAGTAAATGATAACCGCACCCCTCTGACAGTAACTGATAACCCCACATCCCCACTGACAGTAACTGATACCCGCCCATTCCCACAGAGAGTAACTGATACCCCCACCGCACTGACAGTAACTGATAACCCCACATCCCCACTGACAGTAACTGATACCCGCCCATTCCCACAGACAGTAACTGATGCCCTCCCAACCCCGCTGACAGTAACTGACACCCCCCCATCCACACTGATGGTAACAGATAGCCGCATCCCCACTGACCGAAACTATTACCCCCATTCCCACTGAAAGTAACCGAAAACACCCATACCCACCGACAGTAACTGATACACCCCTATCCCCACTGACAGTAAGTGATATCCAGCCAACCCCTCTTACAGTAACTGATAACCCCCCATCCCAACTGACATTAACTGATACCCTACCCCCCATCCCCACAGACAGTTACTGATACCCTAACCCCCATCCCCACTGACAGTAACTGTTACCCCGCCATTCCCACTGACAGTAACTGATACCCCCCACCTCCACTGACAGTAACTGATACCCCCACATCTACACTAACAGTAACTGATAATCCCACCCCAGTGATAGTAACTGATAGCCCCACACCCCCACTGAAAGTAACTGATATCCCCCCATTCCCACTGACAGTAACTGATACTCCCAATCCACACTGACAGTATCTGATACCGCCCGCACCCCCATTGAATGTAACTCATACCCCCCAACCCCACTAACAGTAACTGATACTCCCCCACCCCAAATGACAGTAACTGATAACCCAAATCCACAATGACAGTAACTGATAAACCCCATCCTCCAGACAGTAACTGATAGCCCCATCCCTACTGACAGTAACTGATAACCCCACAGCCCCACTGACAGTCAGTGATACCCTCCCAACCCAGCTCATAGTAACTGATACCTCCCTATCCACACTGATAGTAACAGATAGCTGCATTCCCACCGACTAACTGTTACCCCGCCATTCCCACTGACAGTAACTGAGACCCCCCACCACCACTGAGTGTAACTGATACCCCCACATCCACACTGACAGCAACTGATACTCCCGCACCCCCACTGAGAGTAAATGATACACCCCCATCCCCACTGACAGTAACTGATACCCCCCATTCCCACTGACAATAACTGATACCCCCCATTCCCACTGATAATAACTGATACCCCCCATCCCCACTGACAGTACCTGACCCGACCCCCCCAGCCACAATGACAGAAACTGATAACACCCACCCCACACTGATTGTAACTGATACCCCCCATCCACTCTGACAGTAAATGATAACCCCAACAGCCACTGACAGTAACTGATACCCCCACACCCCCACTGACTGTAACTGATAATCCCCACCCACACTGATTGCAACTGATACCCCCCATCCACTCTGACAGTAAATGATAACCCCAACAGCCACTGACCGTAACTGATATCCCCACACCCTCACTGACTGTAACTGATAACACCCCACCCCCACTGAGAGTAACTGATACACCCCCATCACCACTGAGAGTAATTGATACCCCCCATCCCCACTGACAGTAACTGATAGCCCCCATCCCCACTGACAGTAACTGATACACCCCCATCACCACTGAGAGTAACTGATACCCCCATCCACACTGACAGTAACTGATACACTGCCATCACCACTGAGAGTATCTGATACCCCCCCATCCTCTCTGACAGGAACTGATAATCCCCACCCCTAGTGACACTAACAGATGAGCCCCCATCCCCATTGACAGTAACTGAAACCCCCCCATCCCCACGGACAGTAACTGATACCCCCCACCCCACTGACAGTAACTGATACCCCCATCCCCACTGACAGTAACTGATACCGCCATCCCCACTGACAGTAACTGAAACCCCCCCATCCCCACTGACAGTAACTGATACCCTCATTCCCACTGACCGTAAATGATACCCTCACACCCCCACTGATATTAACTGATAAACACCCATTCCCACTGACAGTAACTGATACACCCCAATCCCCACTGACAGTAACTGATAAACCCCCCAATCCCACTGACTGTAATTGAAACCCCCCCAATCCCGCTGACTGTAACTGATTCCCCCCCCATCCTCACTGACAGTAACTGATACCCGCATTCCCACTGACTGTAACTGTTATACCACCATCCCCTCTGACAGCAATTGATACCCCCATCCCCACTGACAGAAACTGATACCCCCATCCCCACCTAAAGTAACTGATAACACCCATACCTACCGACACTAACTGATACACCCCCATCCCCACTAACAGTAACTGATACCCAGCCCACCCCGTTACAGTAACTGATACCGCCATCCCCACTGAAAGTAACTGATAACACCCACACCTACCGACACTAACTGATACACCCCCATCCCCACTGACAGCAACTGATAGCCCCCCATCCCCACTGACAGAAACTGAAACCCCCATCCCCACTGAAAGTAACTGATAACACCCATACCTACTGACACTAACTGATACACACCCATCCCCACTGACAGTAACTGATACCCAGCCCACCCCTCTTACAGTAACTGATAACCCCCCATTCCAACTGACAGTAACTGATACCCTACACCCCATCCCCACAGACAGTAACTTATGCCCTAACCCCACATCCCCACTGACAGTAACTGATATCCCCCCATTACCACTGACAGTTACTGATATCCCCTCGTGCCCAACTGACAGTAACTGATAAGCAAAATTCACAATGACAGTAACTGATACACCCCCATCCCAACTGAAAGTAACTGATAACCCCCCATCCCCACTGACTGTAACTGATGCACCCATCCCCACTGTCAGTAACTGATAACCTCCCCCCCATCCCCACTGACAGTAACAGATACCCCCCATCCACACTGACAGTAACTGATACCCCACCATCTCCACTGTCAGTAACTGATAAGCACCATTCACAATGATAGTAACTGATACACCCCCATCCCAACTGACAGTAACTGATAAACTCCCAACCCCACTGACCGTAACGGATATCCAGCCAACCCCTCTTACAGTAACTGATAACCCCCAATCCCCACTGACAGTAACTGATACACCCCCCAATCCCACTGACTGTAATTGAAACCCCCCCAACCCCACTGACTGTAACTGATCCTCCCCCATCCTCACTGACAGTGACTGATACCCACATTCCCACTGACTGTAACTGTTACACCACCATCCCCACTGACAGTAACTTATACACCCCCATCCCCACTGACAGCAACTGATACCCAGCCCACCCCTGTTACAGTAACTGATAACCCCCCATCCCAACTGACAGTAACTGATACGCTACCCCCCCATCCCCACAGACAGTAACTTACACCCTAACCCCCATCCCCATTGACAGTAACTGTTACCCCGCCATTCCCACTGACAGTAACTGATACCCCCCACAACCACTGACAGTAACTGATACCCCCACATCTACACTGACAGTAACTGATAATCCCTCCCAGTGATAGTAACTGATAGCCCCACACCCCCACTGAAAGTAACTGATATCCCCCCATTCCCACTGACAGTAACTGATACCCCCAATCCACACTGACATTATCTGGTACCGCCCCCACCCTCATTGAATGTAACTCATACCCCCCAACTGCACTGACAGTAACTGATACCTGCCCCCCCCACCCCAACTGACAGTAACTGATAGCCCCAGTCCACAATGACAGTAACTGATACCACCATTCCCATCGACAGTAACTGATTAAGCCCATCCTCCAAACAGTAACTGATAGCCCCATCCCTACTGACAGTAACTGATACACCCCATCCCCACTGACAGTAACTGATACCCCCATCCCCAATTACATTAACTGATACCCCCATCCCCACTGACAGTAACTGAAAACCCCCTCATCCCCACTGACAATAACTGAAAACCCCCTCATCCCCACTGACAATAACTGATAACCCCCATCCCCACTGACAGTACCTGATCAGCCCCCCCAGCCACAATGACAGAAACTGATAACCCCGCGCCCACACTGATTGTAACTGATACCCCACATCCACTCTGACAGTAACTGATACACCCCCATCCCCACTGACAGTAACTGATACACCCCCATCACCACTGAGAGTATCTGATAGCCCCCCATCCTCTCTGACAGTAACTGATAATCCCCACCCCTAGTGACATTAACAGATGAGCCCCCATCCCCATTGACAGTAACTGATGAGCACTATTCACAATGACAGTAACTGATAACTCCATCCCCACTGACAGTAACCGATAACCCCCCATCACCAATGAGAGTAACTGATAAGCACATTTCACAATGACAGTAAACGATACCCCCATCCCCACTGACAGTAACTGATACACCCCCATCACCACTGAGAGTATCTGATAGCCCCCCATCCTCTCTGACAGTAACTGATAATCCCCACCCCTAGTGACATTAACAGATGAGCCCCCATCCCCATTGACAGTAACTGATGAGCACTATTCACAATGACAGTAACTGATAACTCCATCCCCACTGACAGTAACCGATAACCCCCCATCCCCACTGAGAGTAAATGATAAGCACCATTCACAATGACAGTAAATGATACCCCCATCCCCTCAGTAACTGATAGCCCCATCCCCACTGACAGTAACTGAGACCCCCACCCCACTGACAGTAACTGATTGCCCCACATCCCCACTGACAGTAACTCATACACCCCCCAACCCTACTGACCCCGCCCCATCCACACTGACGGTAACTGGTACCCTCATTCCCACTGACAGTAACTGTTACACCCCCATCCCCTCTGACAGTAGCTGATATCCCCCCATTCCCACTGACAGTAACTGTTACACACCCATCCCCACTGACAGAAGCTGATACCCCCCCATCCCCACTGACAGTAACTGATACCCCCATCCCCACTGACAGTAATTGATAGCCCCATCCCCACTGAAAGTAACTGATAACGCCCATACCTACCGACACTAACTGATACACCCCCATCCCCACTGACAGTAACTGATACCCTCATTCCCACTGACCGTAAATGATACCCTCACACCCCCACTGATATTAACTGATAAACACCCATTCCCACTGACAGTAACTGTTACACCCCAATCCCCACTGACAGTAACTGATAAACCCCCCAATCCCACTGACTGTAATTGAAACCCCCCCAATCCCGCGGACTGTAACTGATTCCACCCCCATCCTCACTGACAGTAACTGATACCCGCATTCCCACTGACTGTAACTGTTACACCACCATCCCCTCTGACAGCAATTAATACCCCCATCCCCACTGACAGAAACTGACACCCCCATCCCCACTGACAGTAACTGATAAACCCCCATCACCAATGAGAGTAACTGATAAGCACCATTCACAATGACAGTAAACGATACCCCCATCCCCACTGACAGTAACTGATAGACCCCCGTCCCCACTGTCAGTAACTGATAGCCCCATCCCCACTGACAGTAACTGATAGCCCCACACCCCCACTGAAAGTAACTGATATCCCCCCTTCCCACTGACAGTAACTGATACTCCCAATCCACACTGACATTATCTGGTACCGCCCCCACCCTCATAGAATGTAACTCATATCCCCCAACTGCACTGACAGTAACTGATACCTGCCCCCCCACCCCAACTGACAGTAACTGATAGCCCCAATCCACAATGACAGTAACTAATACCACCATTCCCATCGACAGTAACTGATTAAGCCCATCCTCCAGACAGTAACTGATAGCCCCATCCCTACTGACAGTAACTGATACACCCCATCCCCACTGACAGTAACTGATACCCTCCATCCCCACTGACAATAAATGATACCCCCCAACTCCACTGACTGTAACTGTTACACCACCATCCCCACTGACAGCAACTGATACCCCCATCCCCACTGACAGAAACTGATACCCCCATCCCCACTGAAAGTAACTGATA
This sequence comes from Carcharodon carcharias, assembly GCF_017639515.1. NCBI lineage: Eukaryota > Metazoa > Chordata > Chondrichthyes > Lamniformes > Lamnidae > Carcharodon > Carcharodon carcharias. The sequence continues at coordinate 9,481,972 of NC_054471.1, forward strand.
ACACCCATACCTACCGACACTATCTGATACACCCCCATCCCACTGACAGTAACTGATACCCCCATCCGCACTGAAAATAACTGATAACACCCATACCTACCGACACTAACTGATATACCACCATCCCCACTGACAGCAACTGATAGCCCCCCATCCCCACTGACAGAAACTGATAGCCCCATCCCCACTGACAGTAACTGATACCCAGCCCACCCCTCTTACAGTAACTGATAACCCCCCATCCCAACTGACAGTAACTGATACCCTACACCCCATCCCCACAGACAGTAACTTATACCCTAACCCCACATCCCCATTGACAGTAACTGATATCCCCCCATTACCACTGACAGTTAATGAAATCCCCTCATGCCCAACTGACAGTAACTGATAAGCAAAATTCACAATGACAGTAACTGATACACCCCCATCCCAACTGAAAGTAACTGATAACCCCCCATCCCCACTGACAGTAACTGATGCACCCATCCCCACTGTCAGTAACTGATAACCTCCCCCCATCCCCACTGACAGTAACTGATACCCTCCATCCCCACTGACAATAACTGATACACCCCATCCCCACTGACAGTAACAGATACACCCCCATCCACACTGACAGTAACTGACACACACCCCATCTCCACTGACAGTAACTGATAAGCACCATTCACAATGATAGTAACTGATACACCCCCATCCCAACTTAAAGTAACTGGTAACCCCCCCATCCCCACTGACAGTAACTGATAAACTCCCAACCCCGCTGACAGTAACGGATATCAAGCCAACCCCTCTTACAGTAACTGATAACCCCCCATCCCCACAGACAGTAACTGATACCCTAACCCCCATTCCCTCTGACAGAAATTGATACACCCCAATCCCCACTGACAGTAACTGATACACCCCTCAATCCCACTGACTTTAATTGAATCCCCCCCAACCCCGCTGACTGTAACTGATCCCCCCCCCATCCTTACTGACAGTAACTGATACCCGCATTCCCACTGACAGTAACTGTTACACCACCATCCCCACAGACAGCAACTGATACCCCCATCCCCACTGAAAGTAACCGATAACACCCATACCTACCGACACTAACTGGTACACCCCCATCCCCACTGACAGTAACTGATACCCAGCCCACCCCTGTTACAGTAACTGATAACCCCCCATCCCAACTGACAGTAACTGATACGCTACCCCCCATCCCCACAGACAGTAACTTATACCCTAACCCCCATCCCCACTGACAGTAACTGTTACCCCGCCATTCCCACTGACAGTAACTGATACCCCCCACAACCACTGACAGTAACTGATACCCCCACATCTACACTGACAGTAACTGATAATCCCACCCCAGTGATAGTATCTGATAGCCCCACACCCCCACTGAAAGTAACTGATATGCCCCATTCCCACTGACAGTAACTGATACCCCCAATCCACACTGACATTATCTGGTACTGCCCCCACCCTCATTGAATGTAACTCATACCCCCCAACTGCACTGACAGTAACTGATACCCGCCCCCCCCACCCCAACTGACAGTAACTGATAGCCCCAATCCACAATGACAGTAACTGATACCACCATTCCCATCGACAGTAACTGATTAAGCCCATCCTCCAGACAGTAACTGATAGCCCCATCCCTACTGACAGTAACTGATACACCCCATCCCCACTGACAGTAACTGATACCCTCCATCCCCACTGACAATAAATGATACCCCCCAACCTCCACTGACAGTAACTGATACCCCCACACCCCCACTGATAATAACTGATACCCCCCATCTCCACTGACAGTACCTGACCCGATCCCCCAGCCACAATGACAGAAACTGATAACCCCGCGCCCACACTGATTGTAACTGATACCCCCCATCCACTCTGACAGTAAATGATATCCCCAACCCCCACTAACTGTAACTGATACACCCCACCCCCACTGACAGTAACTGATACAACCCGCCCCCACTGACCGTAACTGATACCCCCACACCCCCACTGAGAGTAACTGATAACACCCCACCCCCACTGACAGTAACCTATCCGCTCCCCCATCCACAATGACAGTAACTGATACACCCCCACCCCACACTGATTGTAACTGATACCCCCCATCCACTCTGACATTAAATGACACCCCCAAACCCCCACTGACAGTAACTGATAAGCCCTAATCCCAAATGACAATAACGGATACCCCCCCAACCCCACGGACTGTAACTGATACCTCCCGACCCCACTAACAGTAACTGATTTCCCCCCCCCATCCGCCTGACAGTAACTGATAGCCCCTTCCCCACTGAAAGTAACTGATACCCCCCCCATCCCCACTGACAGTAACTGATATTCCCTCACCCCCACTGACATGTACTGATACCCCCATCCCCACTGACAGTAACTGATAAACCCCCATCCCCACTGACAGTAACTGATACACCCCCATCCCCACTGACAGTAACTGATACACCCCCATCACCACTGAGAGTATCTGATACCCCCCCATCCTCTCTGACAGTAACTGATAATCCCCAACCCTAGTGACACTAACAGATGAGCCCCCATCCCCATTGACAGTAACTGATGAGCACTATTCACAATGACAGTAACTGATAACTCCATCCCCACTGACAGTAACCGATAACCCCCCATCCCCACTGAGAGTAAATGATAAGCACCATTCACAATGACAGTAAATGATACCCCCATTCCCACTGACAGTAACTGATAGACCCCCATCCCCTCAGTAACTGATAGCCCCATCCCCACTGACAGTAACTGAGACCCCCACCCCACTGACAGTAACTGATTGCCCCACATCCCCACTGACAGTAACTCATACACCCCCCAACCCTACTGACCCCGCCCCATCCACACTGACAGTAACTGGTACCCTCATTCCCACTGACAGTAACTGTTACACCCCCATCCCCTCTGACAGTAGCTGATATCCCCCCATTCCCACTGACAGTAACTGTTACACACCCATCCCCACTGACAGAAGCTGATACCCCCCCATCCCCACTGACAGTAACTGATACCCCCATCCCCACTGACAGTAACTAATAACCCCCCATCCCCACTGAAAGTAACCGATAACCCCCCATACCTACTGACAGTAACTGATACCCCCATCCCTACTGACAGTAACTGATACCCCCATCCCCACTGACAGTAACTAATAACCCCCCATCCCCACTGAAAGTAACCGATAACCCCACATACCTACTGACAGTAACTGATACCCCCATCCCTACTGACAGTAACTGATACCCCCATCCCCACTGACAGTAACTAATAACCCCCCATCCCCACTGAAAGTAACCGATAACCCCCCATACCTACTGACAGTAACTGATAACCCCATCCCTACTGACAGTAACTGATACCCCCATCCACAATGACACTAACTTATAACCCCATCCCCACTGAGAGTAAATGATACCGTACCCCCCATTCCACTGACAGTAACTGATACCCCCCCATCCCCACTGACAGTAACTAATACACCCCCATCATCACATACAGTGACTGATAACCCCCCATTGCCACTGACAGTAACTGATAACCCCCCATTGCCACTGAGAGTAACTGATAACCCCCCATCCCAACTGAAAGTAACTGATACCCTACCCCCATCCCCACTGACAGTAACTGATACCCCACCATTCCCACTGACAGAAATTGATACCCCCCATCCCCACTGACAGTAACTGATAACCCCACCCCACTGATAGTAACTGATATCCCCCCATCCCCGCTGACAGTAACTGAAACCCCTCCATCCGCAATGACACTAACTGATACCCCCCATCCTCTCTGACAGTAACTGATACCCCCACATCAACACTGACAGTAACTGATATCCCCCCATCCCTACTGACAGTAACTGATATCCCCCATCCCCACTGACAGTAACTGATACCCCCCCATCCGCAATGACACTAACTGATACCCCCCATCCTCTCTGACAGTAACTGATACCCCCTATCCCCACTGACAGTAACTGATACCCCCACATCCACACTGACAGTAACTGATAACCCCACCCCACTGACAGTAACTGATATCCCCCCATCCCCACTGACAGTAACTGATATCCCCCCATCCCCACTGACAGTAACTGATACACCCCCATCCGCAATGACACTAACTGATACCCCCCATCCTCTCTGACAGTAACTGATAAACCCCAACGCCACAGACACTAACAGATGTCCCCCATCCCTACTGACAGTAACTGATCACCTCACCACCACTGACAGGAACTGATACACCCCCCAACCCTACTGACTGTAATTGATATCCCCCAACCCCGCTGACAGTAACTGATACACCCCCATCCACACTGACAGTAACTGATACCCCTCACCCCCACTGACAGGAACTGATACCCCCCCATCCTCACTGACAGTAACTGATACACCCCCATCCGCAATGACACTAACTGATACCCCCCATCCTCTCTGACAGTAACTGATAAACCCCAACGCCACAGACACTAACAGATGTCCCCCATCCCTACTGACAGTAACTGATCCCCTCACCACCACTGACAGGAACTGATACACCCCCCAACCCTACTGACTGTAATTGATATCCCCCAACCCCGCTGACAGTAACTGATACACCCCCATCCACACTGACAGTAACTGATACCCCTCACCCCCACTGACAGGAACTGATACCCCCCCATCCTCACTGACAGTAACTGATAACCAGCCCTATCCCTACTGACAGTAACTGATTACCCCCCATCCTAACTGTCAATAACTGATACCCCCCCATCCCCACTGGCAGTAACTGATACCCCCCCCCCGCCCATTACCACTGACAGTAACTGGTCCGATCCCACATCCGCAATGACGGTAACTGATAACCCCCCACCACACTGATTGTAACTGATACCCCCCCATCCCCAAAGACAGTAAATGATACCCCTAACAGCCACTGACAGTAACTGATACCCCCACTGACAGTAAGTGATACCCCCACCACAATTGACTGTAACTTATACCCCCCAACCCCACTGACAGTAACAGATACGCCCCCATCCCCACTGACAGTAACTGATACTCCCCCACACCCACTGACAGGAACTGATACCCCACATCCCAACTGACAATAACTGATACCCGCCCATCCCCACTGGCAGTAACTGGTACCGCCCACCCCGCCACCCGCCCATTACCACTGACAGTAACTGGTCCGAACCCACATCCACAATGACGGTAACTGATAACCCCCCACCCACACTGATTGTAACTGATACCCCCCCATCCCCAAAGACAGTAAATGATACCCCCAACAGCCACTGACAGTAACTGATACCCCCCACCAAATTGACTGTAACTGATACCCCCCAAGCCCACTGACAGTAACAGATACGCCCATTCCCACTGATAGTAACTGATATGCCCTGCGCATCCACACTGACAGTAACTGATACCCGCATTCCCACTGACAGTAACTGTTACACCCCCATCCCCACTGACAGTAACAGATACCCCCATCCGCACTGACAATAACTGATAGCCCCCATCCCCACTGACAGTAACTGATAGCCCCATCCCCACTGACAGTAACTGATATACCCCATCCCCACTGATAGTAACTGATACGCTCTGCCCATCCCCACTGACAGTAACTGTTACACCCCCATCCCCACTGAAAGTAACCGATAACCCCCCATACCTACTGACAGTAACTGATACCCCCCAATCCACAATGACATAACTGATATCCCCCCATCTCTACTGACGGTAACAGATTCCCCCCCATCCCCACTGACACTAACTGATACACCCCCATCCCCACTGACAGTAACTGATACCCCCCCATCCCCACTGATTGTAACTGATACACCCCCATCCCCACTGACAGTAACTGATATCCCCCCATCCCCACTGCCAGTAACTGATAACCCCCCATCCCCACATACAGTAACTGATACCCCCTCATCGCCACTAAGAGATACTGATAACCACCCATCCCAACTGACAGTAACTGATAAGCACCATTCGCAATGACAGTAACAGATACCCCCATCCCCACTGAAAATAACCGATAAACCCCATACCTACTGACAGTAACTGATATCCCCTCATCCCCAATGACTGTAACTGATACCCCCCAACCCCACTGTCAGTAACTGATGCACACCCATCCCCTCTGACTGTAATTGATACCCCCCAACACCGTTGACAGTAACTGATACCCCCAATCCCCACTGACAGTAACTGATACACCCCCATTCCCACTGAGAGTAACCGATACACTCCCATGCCCACTGACAGTAACTGATAGCCCCATCCCCACTGACAGTAACTGATACCCCTCACCTCCTCTGACAGTAACTGATACCCCCCCATCCCCACTGACTGTGACTGATACCCCCATCACCACTAAATTTAACTGATACCTCCACATCCCAACTGACAGTAACTGATACCCCCCCAATCCCCACTGACAGTATCTAATCCGCCCCCCCATCCACAAAGAGAGTAACTGATAACCCCCCACCAACAGTGATTGTAACCCCCATCCCCAAAGACAGTAAATGATACACCCAACAGCCACTGACAGTATCTGATACCCCCACACCCCCACTGACAGTAACTGATAACCCCCACCCCCTCTGACAGTAACTGATACCCCCAACCACACTGACAGTAACTGATACCCTCCACACCCCCACTGACAGTAACTGATACCCAATCCCCACTGACAGTAACTGATACCCCCATTCCCACTGACTATAAATGATAACCCCCCACCAACAGTGATTGTAACCCCCATCCCCAAAGACAGTAAATGATACACCCAACAGCCACTGACAGTATCTGATACCCCCACACCCCCACTGACAGTAACTGATAACCCCCACCCCCTCTGACAGTAACTGATACCCCCAAACATACTGACAGTAACTGATACCCTCCACACCCCCACTGACAGTAACTGATACCCAATCCCCACTGACAGTAACTGATACCCCCATTCCCACTGACTGTAAATGATAACCCCCCATCCCTACTGACAGTAACTGATAACCCCCCACTCCCATTGACACCATCTAATGACTCCCCATCCCCATTGACAGTAACTGATAAGCACCATTCACAATGACAGTAACTGATACCCCCATTCCCACTGACAGCAACTGATACACCTTCATCCCCAATGACAGTAACTGATAAGCACCATTCACAATGACAGTAACTGATACCCCCCATCCCCACTGACAGTAACTGATACCCGCATCCCCACTGACAGTAACTGATATACCCCCATCCCCACTGACAGTAACTGATACCCGCATTCCCACTGACAGCAACTGATACACCCCCATCGCCACTGACTGTAACTGATACGCCCCATCCCCACTGACAGTAACTGATACACCCCCATCCCCACTGACAGTAACTGATACCCCTCAATCCCCATTGACAGTAACTGATACCCTACCCCCCATCCACACTTGCAGTAACTGATACCACCCCAGCCCCACTGACAGTAACTTATACCCAGCCATCCCCACATACTGTAACTGAAACACCCCCATCGCCACTGAGAGGAATTGATAAACCCCCATCCCAACTGACAGTAACTGATACCCTACCCCCCATTCCCACAGACAGTAACTGATACCCTAACACCCATCCCCACTGACAGTGACTGAAACTCTGCCATTCCCACTGACAGTAACTGATACCCCCAACCCCTAACTGATACACCCACATCCACAATGACAGGAACAGATACCCCGACCCCACTGGCAGTAAATGACAGTCCCACACCCCCACTGACAGTAACTGATATATCCCCATGCCCACTGACAGTAACTGATACGCCACAATCCCCACTGACAGTAACTGATACAGCCCCCCAAACCCACTGTCTGTAATTGATACCCCCCCAACACCGTTGACAGTAACTGATACACCCCCATCCCCACTGACAGCAACTGATACCCCCCAATCTCCAATGACTGTAACTGATAGCCCCATACCCACTGAGAGTGACTGATAGCCCCCCATTCCCACTGACAGTAACTGATACCCCCATCCTACTGAGAGTGACTGATAACCCCAATCCCCATTGACAGTAACTGATACCCCCATCCCCACTGACTGTAAATGATAACCCCCCATCCCTACTGAGAGTAACTGAAACACCCCGCACCCCCACAGACACTAACTGATGACTCCCCATCCCCATTGACAGAAACTGATACTTCTCACCCCCACTGACAGTAACTGATACCCCCACATCCCCACTGACAGTAACTGATAAGCACCATTCACAATGACAGTAACAGATACGCCCCATTCCCACTGACAGCAACTGATACACCCCCATCCGCACTGACAGTAACTGATAGCTCCACATCCCCACTGGCAGTAAATGATACACCCCCATCCCCACTGACAGTAACTGATACCACCCCATCCCCAATGACAGTAACTGTTACACCCCCATCCCCACAAAGTAACCGATAACCCCCCCATACCTACTGACAGTAACTGATACCCCCCGATCCACAATGACATAACTGATATCCCCCCATCTCTACTGACGGTAACAGATTCCCCCCATTCCCACTGACAGTAACTGATACACCCCATCCCCACTGACAGTAACTGATACCCCCCCCATCCACCTGACAGTAACTGATAGCCCCATCGCCACTCACAGTAACTGATAGCCCCACATCCCCATTGACAGTAACAGATATCCCGCCATTTCCACTGACAGTAACTGATACTCCTGCCAACCCTACTGAATTTAATTGATACCCTCCCAACCCCGCTGACAGTAACTGATACCCTCCCTTCCACACTGACAGTAACTGCTTCCCTACACACCAACCACACAGACAGTAACTGATACCCGCCACCCGCACTGACAGTAACTGATATCCCCCTATTCCCACTGACAGTAACTGATACCCCCACATACACACTGACAGTAACTGATATCCCCCTATTCCCGCTGACAGTAAATGATACCCCCCACTCCCACTGACATTAACTGAAACACCCCCATCCCCACTGACAGTAACTGAAACACCCCCAACCCCACTTACAGTAACTGATACCACCCCAGCCCCACTGACAGTAACTGATACCCCCCCCATCCCCACATACTGTAACTGAAACCCGCCCATCGCCACTGAGAGAAACTGATAACACTGCATCCCAACTGACAGTAACTGATACCCCTACCCCTACTGACAGTAACATACACCCACATCCACAATGACAGGAACCGATACCCCCACCCCACTGGCAGTAACTGATAGCCCCACACCCTCACTGACAGTAACTGATAACTCCCTATTCCCACTGACAGTAACTGATACCCCACAATCCCCACTGACAGTAACCGACACACCCCCAACCACACTGACTGTAATTGATACCCCCCCAACACCGTTGACAGTAACTGATACCCCCACATCCCCACTGACAGTAAATGATAGCCCCATCCACACTGACAGTAACTGACACCCCTTACCTCCTCTGACAGTAACTGATACCCCCCCATCCCCACTGACAGCAACTGATAACCCCCTATCCACACTGACAGTAACTAATACCCCTCACCCCCACTGACATGAACTGATACCCCCCTAACCCCGCTGACAGTAACTGATACACCCCCATCCCAACATACAGTAACTGATACCCCCAAACCCCACTAACAGTAAGTTTTACCCCCATCCCACTGATAGTAGCTGATACCACCCCCGTACCCACTGACAGTAACTGATACTCCCATCCCCACTGAATGTAACCGATAAAGCCCCATACCTACGGACAGTAACTGATACCACCCCCATTCACAATGACACTAACTGATATCCCCATCCCCACTGACAGTAACTTATACGCCCCCATCCCCACTGACAGTAACTGATACCCAGCGATCCCCACTGACAGTAACTGATACCCAGCGATCCCCACTTACAGTAACTGATAACACCCCATCCCCAATGACAGTATCTGATACTCCCCCATCCACACATAAAGTAACTGATACCCCCCCATCGCCAATGAGAGTAACTGATAACACCCCATCCCAACTGACATGAACTGATAACCTACCCCCCATTCCCACAGAGAGTAACTGATACCCTAACCCCCAAACCCACTGACAGTAACTGATAGGCCCACACCACCACTGACAGTAACTGATACCCCCCCCCATCACCACTGACAGTAACTCATACCCCACCCATCACCACTGACAGTAACTGATACCATACCCGCCATCCGCACTGACAGTAATGGGTACCCCCCCATCCCCACTGACAGTCACTGGTACACCCCCATCCCCACTGTCTGTAACTGATACACCCCAACCCCACTGAAAGTAACTGATACCCCCCCAACCCACTGACAGGAAATGATACTCCCATCCCCACTGAATGTAACCGATATAGCCCTATACCTACGGACAGTAACTGATACCACCCCCATTCACAATGACACTAACTGATACCCCCATCCCTACTGACAGTAACTTATCCCCCCCCATTCCCACTGACAGTAACTGATACCCAGTGATCCTCACTGACAGTGACTGATAACACCCCATCCCCAATGACAGTATGTGATACTCCCCCATCCCCACATACAGTAACTGATACCCCCTCATCGCCACTGAGAGTAACTAATAACACCCCATCCCAACTGACATTAACTGATACCCTACCCCCTATCCCCACAGAGAGTAACTGATACCCTAACCCCATCCCCACTGACAGTAACTGATAACCCCACATCCACACTGACAGTAACTGAAAACCCCACCCCACTGACAGTAACTGATAGGCCCCCCATCACCACTGACAGTAACTCATATCCCACCCATCACCAATGACAGTAACTGATACCATATCCCCCATCCCCACTGACAGTAACTGATTAGCACCATTCACAATGACAGTAACGGATACCCCCATTCCCTCTGACAGTAACTGATACACCCGCAACACCACTGACAGAAACTGATAGCCCCATCACCACTGACAGTAACTGATACCCCTCCATCCCCACATACAGTAACTGATAAACCCCCATCGCCACTGAGAGAAATTGATAACCCCCAATCCCAACTGACAGTAACTGATACCCTACCCCCCATCCCCACTGACCGTAACTGTTACCCCCACCCCACTGAGAGTAACTGATACCCCCCCACCGCCACTGACAGTAACTGACACCCCCATCCCCACTTACAGTAACCGATAAGCCCCCATACCTACTGACAGTAACTGATAGCCCCAATCCACAATGACACTAAATGATACCCCCATCCCCACTGTCAGTAACTGATACCCTAACCCCCATCCCCACTTTCAGTAACAGAAATCCCCCCCATCCCCACTGACAGTAACTGATACACCCGCATTCCCACTGACAGTAACTGCTAGCCCCATCCCCACTGACAGTAACTGATAACCCCCTATCCACACTGACAGTAAGTTTTACCCCCATCCCCACTGATAGTAGCTGATACCCCACCCATCCCCACTGACGGTAACTGATACTCTACCCAACATCCGCACTGACAGTAACTGGTACCCCCCCATCCCCACTGACAGTAACTGATAACCCCCACCCCCACTGACTGTAACTGATACCCCCCACCCCCACTGAAAGTAACTGATACCCCCCCAACCCACTGACAGTAAATGATACTCCCCCACGCCCACTGACAGGAACTGATACCCCTCATCCACGATGGCAGTAACTGATACCCCCATTCCCACTGACGGTAACTGATACCCCCACCCCCACTGACACTAACTGATGACCCCCCATCCCCACTGACAGTAACTGATTAGCACCATTCACAATGACAGTAACGGATACCCCCATTCCCTCTGATAGTAACTGATACACCCGCAACACCACTGACAGAAACTGATAGCCCCATCACCACTGACAGACACTGATACCCCTCCATCCCCACATACAGTAACTGATAAACCCCCATCGCCACTGAGAGAAATTGATAACCCCCAATCCCAACTGACAGTAACTGATACCCTAGCCCCCATCCCCACTGACCGTAACTGTTACCCCCACCCCACTGAGAGTAACTGATACCCCCCCACCGCCACTGACAGTAACTGACACCCCCATCCCCACTGACTGTAACAGTTACATCCCCATCCCCACTGAGAGTAACTGATATCCCCATCCCCACTGAAAGTAACCGATAAGCCCCCATACCTACTGACAGTAACTGATAGCCCCAATCCACAATGACACTAAATGATACCCCCATCCCCACTGTCAGTAACTGATACCCTAACCCCCATCCCCACTTTCAGTAACAGAAATCCCCCCCATCCCCACTGACAGTAACTGATACACCCGCATCCCCACTGACAGTAACTGCTAGCCCCATCCCCACTGACAGTAACTGATAACCCCCTATCCACACTGACAGTAAGTTTTACCCCCATCCCCACTGATAGTAGCTGATACCCCCCCCATACCGACTGACAGTAACTGATAATCCCATCCCGACTGAATGTAACCGATAAAGCCCCATACCTATGGACAGTAACTGATACCACCCCCATTCACAATGACACTAACTGATACCCCCATCCCTACTGACAGTAACTTATCCCCCCCATCCCCACTGACAGTAACTGATACCCAGTGATCCCCACTGACAGTAACTGATAACACCCCATCCCCAATGACAGTATCTGATACTCCCCCATCCCCACATACAGAAACTGATTCCCCCCATCCCCACTGACAGTATCTGATACTCCCCCATCCCCACATACAGTAACTGATACCCCTCCATCGCCACTGAGAGTAACTGATAACACCCCATCCCAACTGACAGTAACTGATAACCCCCACCCACACTGACTGTAACTGATACCCCCCAACCCCACTGAAAGTAACTGATAACCCCCCAACCCACTGACAGTAAATGATACTCCCCCACGCCCAATGACAGGAACTGATACCCCCCATCCACGATGGCAGTAACTGATACCCCTTTTCCCACTGACAGTAACTGATACCCCCATCCCCACTGACAGTAACTGTTAACCCCCTAACCACTGACAGTAGCAGATAACCCCCCATCCCCACTAACAATAACTGATACCACCCCTTCCCCACTGACAGTAACTGTTACCCCCATAACCACTGACAGTAGCAGATAACTCCCCATCCCCACTAACAGTAACTGATACCACCCCTTTCCCACTGACAGTAATTGATAACCGCCATCCCAAATGACAGTAACTGATACCCTACCCCCCATCCCCACAGAGAGTAACTGATTCCCTAACCCCCACCCCCACTGACAGTAAATGATAACCCCACATCCACACTGACAGTAACTGAAAACCCCACCCCACTGACAGTAACTGATATGCCCACACCATCACTGACAGTAACTGATGCATCCCCATCACCACTGACCGTAACTCCTACCCCACCCATCCCCACTGATAGTAACTGATACCGTACCCCCCCATCCACACTGACAGTAACTGATACCCCACCCACCCCCACTGAGAGTAACTGATAGCCCCATCCCCACTGACAGGAAGTGATACCCCACCCATCACCTCGGACAGTAACTGATACCCTACCCCCCACCCCCACACTCAGTAACTGATACCCCACCCAACCCCACTGACCATAACCGATTCCCTACCCCCATCCCCACTGACTGTAACTAATTACGCCCCCATCACTACTGACAGAAACTGATACCCCCCATCCACAATGACAGTAACTGATACCCCCATCCCCACTGAGAGTAACTGAGACCCCATCCCCATTGACAGTAACTGATACACCCCCATCCCGATTGACAGTAAATGATACCCCATTCCCACTGATAGTAACTGATAACCCCCTATCCACACTGACAGTAACTAATACCCCTCACCCCCACTGACATGAACGGATACCCCCCCAACCCTGCTGAGAGTAACTGATACACCCCCATCCCAACATACCGAAACTGATACCCCCAAACCCCACTAACAGTAACTGATACCACTCCTTTCCCACTGACAGTAACTGATAACCGCCATCCGAAATGACAGTAACTGATACCCTACCCCCATCCCCACAGAGAGTAACTGATTCCCTAACCCCCACCCCCACTGACAGTAAATGATAACCCCACATCCACACTGACAGTAACCGAAAGCCCCACCCCACTTACAGTAACTGATATGCCCACACCATCACTGACAGTAACTGATGCATCCCCATCACCACTGACCGTAACTCCTACCCCACCCATCCCCACTGATAGTAACTGATACCGTACCCCCCCATCCACACTGACAGTAACTGATACCCCACCCACCCCCACTGAGAGTAACTGATAGCCCCATCCCCACTGACAGGAAGTGATACCCCACCCATCACCTCGGACAGTAACTGATACCCTACCCCCCACCCCCACACTCAGTAACTGATACCCCACCCAACCCCACTGACCATAACCGATTCCCTACCCCCATCCCCACTGACTGTAACTAATTACGCCCCCATCACTACTGACAGAAACTGATACCCCCCATCCACAATGACAGTAACTGATACCCCCATCCCCACTGAGAGTAACTGAGACCCCATCCCCATTGACAGTAACTGATACACCCCCATCCCGATTGACAGTAAATGATACCCCATTCCCACTGATAGTAACTGATAACCCCCTATCCACACTGACAGTAACTAATACCCCTCACCCCCACTGACATGAACGGATACCCCCCCAACCCTGCTGAGAGTAACTGATACACCCCCATCCCAACATACCGAAACTGATACCCCCAAACCCCACTAACAGTAACTGATACCACTCCTTTCCCACTGACAGTAACTGATAACCGCCATCCGAAATAACTGATACCCCACCCATCCCCACTGATAGTAACTGATACCGTACCCCCCCTTCCACACTGACAGTAACTGATATCCCACCCATCCCCACTGAGAGTAACTGATAGCCCCATCCCCACTGACAGGAAGTGATACCCCACCCATCACCTCGGACAGTAACTGATACCCTATCCCCCACCCCCACACTCAGTAACTGATACCCCACCCAATCCCACTGACCATTATTGATACCCTACCCACATTCCCACTGACAGTAACTGGTACACCCTCATCCCCAATGACAGTAACTGATAGCCCCACATCCCCACTGACAGTAACTAATAACCCCCCCATCACTACTGACAGAAACTGATACCCCCCATCCACAATGACAGTAACTGATACCCCCATCCCCACTGACAGTAACTGATACCCCCATCCCCATTGACAGTAACTGATACACCCCCATCCCGATTGACAGTAAATGATACCCCATTCCCACTGATAGTAACTGATAACCCCCTATCCACACTGACAGTAACTAATACCCCTCACCCCCACTGACATGAACTGATAACCCCCCATCCCCACTGACAGTAACTGATACCCAGCGATCCCCACTTACAGTTACTGAAAACACCCCATCCCCAATGAGAGTTTCTGATTCTCCCCCATCCCCACATACAGTAACTGATACCCCCCCATCGACATTGAGAGTAACTAATAACACCCCATCCCAACTGACATTAACAGATACCCTACCCCCCATCCCCACAGAGAGTAACTGATACCCTAACCCCCATCCCCACTGACAATAACTGATAACCCCACATCCACACTGACAGTAACTGAAAACCCCACCCCACTGACAGTAACTGATAGGCCCACACCACCACTGACAGTAACTGATAAGCCCCCCATCACCACTGACAGTAACTCATATCCCACCCATCACCACTGACAGTAGCTGATACCATATCCCCCATCCCCACTGACAGTAACTGATTCCCCACCCATCCCCACTGACAGTAACTGATACCCTACCCCACATCCGCACTGACAGTAACTGGTACTCCCCCATCCCCACTGACAGTAACTGATAACCCCGACCCCCACTGACTGTAACTGATACCCCCCAACCCCACTGAAAGTAACTGATACCCCCCCAACCCACTGACAGTAAATGATACTCCCCCACGCCCACTGACAGGAACTGATACCCCCCATCCACGATGGCAGTAACTGATACCCCCATTCCCACTGACGGTAACTGATACAACTCCATCCCCATTGATAACCTCCAATCCCAACTGACAGTAACTGATACCCTACCCCCCATCCCCACTGACCGTAACTTTTACCCCACCCCACTGAGAGTAACTGATAACCCCCCACCACCACTTACAGTAAGAGATACTCCCTTACCCCCACTGACAGTAACTGATACCCCCACCCCACTGAGAGTAACTGATACCCCCCCACCACCACTGACAGTAACTGACACCCCCATCCCCACTGACTGTAACAGATACATCCCCATCGCCACATAGAGTAACTGATATCCCCATCCCCACTGAAAGTAACCGATAAGCCCCCATACCTACTGACAGTAACTGATAGCCCCAATCCAGAATGACACTAAATAATACCCCCATCCCCACTGTCAGTAACTGATACCCTAACCCCCATAATAATAATAATAATATAAAAACAAAAAAACTGCGGATGCTGGAAATCCAAAACAAAAACAGAATTACCTGGAAAAACTCAGCAGGTCTGGCAGCATCGGCGGAGAAGAAAAGAGTTGACGTTTTGAGTCCTCATGACCCTTCGACAGAACCTAACCCCCATCCCCACTTGCAGTAACAGAAATCCCCCCCATCCCCACTGACAGTAACTGCTAGCCCCATCCCCACTGACAGTAACTGATAACCCCCTATCCACACTGACAGTAACTAATACCCCTCACCCCCACTGACATGAACTGATACCCCCCAACCCCGCTGACAGTTACTGATACACCCACATGCCCACTGACAGTAACTGATACCCCCCAAACCCCACTAACAGTAACTGATACTCCCATCCCCACTGACAGTAACTGATAAACCCCCATCCCCACTGACAGTAAGTTTTACGCCCATCCCCACTGATAGTAGCTGATACCCCCCCCCATACCCACTGACAGTAACTGATACTCCCATCCCCACTGAATGTAACCGATAAAGCCCCATACCTACGGATAGTATCTGATACCACCCCCATTCACAATGACAATAACTGATACCCCCATCCCTACTGACAGTAACTTATCCCCCCCCATCCCCACTGACAGTGACTGATACCCAGTGATCCCCACTGACCGTGACTGATAACACCCCATCCCCAATGACAGTATCTGATACTCCCTCATCACCACATAGAGAAACTGATTCCCTCCATCCCCACTGACAGTATCTGATACTCCCCCATCCCCACATACAGTAACTGATACCCCTCCATCGCCACTGAGAGTAACTGATAACACCCCAACCCACTGACAGGAAATGATACTCCCCCATGCCCACTGACAGGAACTGATTTCCCCCATCCACGATGGCAGTAACTGATACCCCTTTTCCCACTGACAGTAACTGATACCCCATCCCCACTGACAGTAACTGTTAACCCCATAACCACTGACAGTAGCAGATAACCCCCCATCCCCACTAACAATAACTGATACCACCCTTTCCCCACTGACAGTTACTGTTACCCCCATAACCACTGACAGTAGCAGATAACTCCCCATCCCCACTAACAGTAACTGATACCACTCCTTTCCCACTGACAGTAACTGATAACCGCCATCCGAAATGACAGTAACTGATACCCTACCCCCATCCCCACAGAGAGTAACTGATTCCCTAACCCCCACCCCCACTGACAGTAAATGATAACCCCACATCCACACTGACAGTAACCGAAAACCCCACCCCACTTACAGTAACTGATAGGCCCACACTACCACTGACAGTAACTGATACATCCCCATCACCACTGACCGTAACTGATACCCCACCCATCCCCACTGATAGTAACTGATACCGTACCCCCCCTTCCACACTGACAGTAACTGATACCCCACCCATCCCCACTGAGAGTAACTGATAGCCCCATCCCCACTGACAGGAAGTGATACCCCACCCATCACCTCGGACAGTAACTGATACCCTACCCCCCACCCCCACACTCAGTAACTGATACCCCACCCAATCCCACTGACCATAACTGATACCCTACCCACATCCCCACTGACAGTAACTGGTACACCCTCATCCCCAATGACAGTAACTGATAGCCCCACATCCCCACTGACAGTAACTAATAACCCCCCCATCACTACTGACAGAAACTGATACCCCCCATCCACAATGACAGTAACTGATACCCCCATCCCCATTGACAGTAACTGATACACCCCCATCCCGATTGACAGTAAACGATACCCCATTCCCACTGATAGTAACTGATAACCCCCTATCCACACTGACAGTAACTTATACCCCTCACCCCCACTGACATGAACTGATACCACCCCAACCCCGCTGAGAGTAACTGATACACCCCCATCCCAACATACAGTAACTGATACCCCCAAACCCCACTAACAGTAACTGATACTCCCATCCCCACTGACAGTAACTGATAACCCCCATCCCCACTGACAGTAACTGATACCCAGCGATCCCCACTTACAGTTACTGAAAACACCCCATCCCCAATGATAGTATCTGATTCTCTCCATCCCCACATACAGTAACTGATACCCCCCATCGCCACTGAGAGTAACTAATAACACCCCATCCCAACTGACATTAACCGATACCCTACCCCCCATCCCCACAGAGAGTAACTGATACCCTAACCCCCATCCCCACTGACAGTAACTGATAGCCCCACATCCACACTGACAGTAACTGATAGGCCCACACCACCACTGACAGTAACTGATAAGCCCCCCATCACCACTGACAGTAACTCATATCCCACCCATCACCACTGACAGTAGCTGATACCATACCCCCCATCCCCACTGACAGTAACTGATTCCCCACCCATCCCCACTGACAGTAACTGATACCCTACCCCACATCCGCACTGACAGTAACTGGTACCCCCCCATCCCCACTGACTGTAACTGATACCCCCCAACTCCACTGAAAGTAACTGATACCCCCCCAACCCACTGACAGTAAATGATACTCCCCCACGCCCACTGACAGGAACTGATAGCCCCCATCCACGATGGCAGTAACTGATACCCCCATTCCCACTGACGGTAACTGATACAACCCCATCACCAATGACAGTAACTGATACTCCCTCACCCCCACTGACAGTAACTGATACCACCCACTCCCACTGACAGTAACTGATACCCCCACCCCCACTGACACTAACTGATGACCCCTCATCCCCACTGACAGTAACTGATTAGCACCATTCACAATGACAGTAACGGATACCCCCATTCCCTCTGACAGTAACTGATACTCCCGCAACACCACTGACAGAAACTGATAGCCCCATCACCACTGACAGACACTGATAGCCCTCCATCCCCACATACAGTAACTGATACACCCCCATCGCCACTGAGAGAAATTGATAACCCCCAATCCCAACTGACAGTAACTGATACCCTACCTCCCATCCCCACTGACCGTAACTGTTACCCCACCCCACTGAGAGTAACTGATACCCCCCCCACCACCGCTGACAGTAACTGACACCCCCATCCCCACTGACAGTAACAGATACATCCCCATCCCCACTGAGAGTAACTGATATCCCCATCCCCACTGAAAGTAACCGATAAGCCCCCATACCTTCTGACAGTAACTGATAGGCCCAATCCACAATGACACTAAATGATACCCTCATCCCCACTGTCAGTAACTGATACCCTAACCCTCATCCCCACTTTCAGTAACAGAAATCCCCCCCATCCCCACTGACAGTAACTGATACACCCGCATCCCCACTGACAGTAACTGCTAGCCCCATCCCCACTGACAGTAACTGATAACCCCCTATCCACACTGACAGTAACTAATACCCCTCACCCCCACTGATATGAACTGATAACCCCCCAACCCGCTGACAGTAACTGATACTCCCATCCCCACTGACAGTAACTGATAACCCCCCATCCCCAATGACAGTAAGTTTTACCCCCATCCCCACTGATAGTAGCTGATACCCCCCCCATACCCACTGACAGTAACTGATACTCCCATCCCCACTGAATGTAACCGATAAAGCCCCATACCTGCGGACAGTAACTGATACCACCCCCATTCACAATGACACTAACTGATACCCCCATCCCCACTGACAGTAACTTATCCCCCCCCATCCCCACTGACAGTAACTGATACCCAGTGATCCCCACTGACAGTAACTGATAACACTCCATCCCCAATGACAGTATCTGATACTCCCCCATCCCCACATACAGTAACTGATACCCCTCCATCACCACTGAGAGTAACTGATAACACCCCATCCCAACTGACAGTAACTGATAAACCCCACCCCCACTGACAGGTACTGATACCCCCCATCCACGATGGCAGTAACTGATACCCCCTTTCCCACTAACAATAACTGATACCTCCCCTTCCCCACTGACAGTAACTATTACCCCCATAACCACTGACAGTAGCAGATAACCCCCCATCCACACTAACAGTAACTGATACCACCCCTTTCCCACTGACAGTAACTGATAACCGCCATCCCAAATGACAGTAACTGATACCCTACCCCCCATCCCCACAGAGAGTAACTGATTCCCTAACCCCCACCCCCACTGACAGTAAATGATAACCCCACATCCACACTGACAGTAACTGAAAACCCCACCCCACTTACAGTAACTGATAGGCCCACACCATAACTGAGAGTAACTGATACATCCCCATCACCACTGACCGTAACTCATACCCCACCCATCCCCATTGATAGTAACTGATACCGTACCCCCCCATCCACACTGACAGTAACTGATACCCTACCCCCCATCCCCACTGACCGTAACTGATACTCCCCCATCCCCACATACAGTAACTGATACCCCTCCATCGCCACTGAGAGTAACTGATAACACCCCATCCCAACTGACAGTAACTGATACTCTTCCCCCCATCCCCACAGAGATTTCCTGATACCCAAAACCCCAACCCCACTGACAGTAACTGAAAACCCCACCCCACTGACAGTAACTGATAGGCCCACACCACCACTGACAGTAGCTGATACCCCCCCATCACCACTGAAAGTAACTGATACCCCACCCATCCCCACTGAGAGTAACTGATACCCTATACCCCATCCCCACTGCGAGTAACGGATAGCCCCATCCCCACTGACAGGAAGTGATACCCCACCCATCACCTTGGACAGTAACTGATACCTACCCCCCATCCGCACTGACAGTAACTGCTACCCCCCCATCCCCACTGACAGTAATTGGTACACCCCCATCCCCACTGACAGTAACTGATCCCCCCCCATCCGCCTGACAGTAAATGATAGCCCCATCACCACTCACAGTAACTGATAGCCCCACATCCCCATTGACAGTAACAGATATCCCGCCATTCCCACTGACAGTAACTGATACACCTGCCAACCCTACTGAATTTAATTGATACCCTCCCAACCCCGCTGACAGTAACTGATACCCTCCCTACCACACTGACAGTAACTGCTTCCCTACCCCCCAACCACACAGACAGTAACTGATACCCCCCATCCCCACTGATAGTAAATGATAACCCCCCATCCCAACTGACAGTAACTGATACCTCAATCCACAATGACACTAAGTGATAGCCCCATCCCCACTGTCCGTAACTGATACCCTAACCCCCACCCCACTGACAGTAACTTATACCCCCAAACCCCACTAACAGTAACTGATACTCCCAACCCCACTGACAGTAACTGATAACCCCCCCATCGCCACTGACAGTAACTGATAACCAGTGATCCCCACTTACAGTTACTGAAAACACCCCATCCCCAATGACAGTATCTGATTCTCCCTCATCCCCACATACAGTAACTGATACCCCCCCCATCGCCACTGAGAGTAACTAATAACACCCCATCCCAACTGACATTAACTGATACCCTAACCCCCATCCCCACTGACAGTAACTGATAACCCCACATCCACACTGACAGTAACTGAACACCCCTCCCCACTGACAGTAACTGATAGGCCCACACCACCACTGACAGTAACTGATAAGCCCCCCATCATCACTGACAGTAACTCATATCCTACCCATCACCACTGACAGTAACTGATACCATACCCCCGTCCCCAATGACAGTAACTGATAACCCCCAACCCCACTGACTGTAACTGATACCCCCCAACCCCACTGAAAGTAACTGATACCCCCCCAACCCGCTGACAGTAAATGATACTTCCCCATGCCCACTGACAGGAACTGATACCCCCCATCCACGATGGCAGTAACTGATATCCCCATTCCCACTGACGGTAACTGATACAACCCCATCACCAATGAGAGTAACTGATACTCCCTCACCCCCACTGACAGTAACTGATACCCCCCACTCCCACTGACAGTAACTGATACGTCCACCCCCACTGACACTAACTGATGACCCCCCATCCCCACTGACAGTAACTGATTAGCACCATTCACAATGACAGTAACGGATACCCCCATTCCCTCTGACAGTAACAGATACACCCGCAACACCACTGACAGAAACTGATAGCCCCATCACCACTGACAGTAACTGATACTCCTCCATCCCCACATACAGTAACTGATACCCACCATCGCCACTGAGAGAAATTGATAACCCCCAATCCCAACTGACAGTAAATGATACCCTACCCCCCATCCCCCCTGACCGTAACTGATACTCCCACCCCACTGAGCGTAACTGATAACTCCCCACCACCACTTACAGTAAGAGATACTCCCTTACCCCGACTGACAGTAACTGATACCCCCACCCCACTGAGAGTAACTGATACCCCCCCACCACCACTGACAGCAACTGACACCCCCATCCCCACTGACAGTAACTGATACATCCCCATCCCCGCTGAAAGTAACCGATAAGCCTCCATACCTACTGACAGTAACTGATAGCCCCAATCCACAATGACACTAAATGATACCCCCATCCCCACTGTCAGTAACTGATACCCTAACCCCCATTCCCACTTGCAGTAACAGAAATCCCCCCATCCCCACTGACAGTAACTGATACACCCGCATTCCCACTGACAGTAACTGCTAGCCCCATCCCCACTGACAGTAACTGATAACTCCATATCCACACTGACAGTAAGTAATACCCCTCACCCCCACTGACATGAACTGATACCCCCCTAACCCCGCTGACAGTAACTGATACACCCACATGCCCACTGACAGTAACTGATACTCCCCAAACCCCACTAAAAGTAACTGATACTCCCATCCCCACTGACAGTAACTGGTAACCCCCCCATCCCCACTGACAGTAAGTTTTACCCCCATCCCCACTGATAGTAGCTGATACCCCCCCCCATACCCACTGACAGTAACTGATACTCCCATCCCCACTGAATGTAACCGATAAAGCCCCATACCTACGGACAGTAACTGATACCACCCCCATTCACAATGACACTAACTGATACCCCCATCCCCACTGACAGTAACTTATCCCCCCCCCATCCCCACTGACACTAACTGATACCCAGTGATCCCCACTTACAGTAACTGATAACACCCCATCCCCAATGACAGTATCTGATACTCCCCCATCCCCACATACAGTAACTGATACCCCTCCATCGCCACTGAGAGTAACTGATAACACCCCATCCCAACTGACGGAATCTGATACCCTACCCCCCATCCCCACAGAGAGTTCCTGATACCCAAAACCCCAACCCCACTGACAGTAACTGATAACCCCACATCCACATTGACAGTAACTGAAAACCCCACCCCACTGATAGTAACTGATAGGCCCACACCACCACATACAGTAACTGATAACCCTCCATCAGCACTGAGAGTAACTGATAACACCCCATCCCAACTGACAGTAACTGATACCCTACCCCCCATCCCCACAGAGAGTTCCTGATACCCAAAACCCCAACCCCACTGACAGTAACTGATAACCCCACATCCACACTGACAGTAACTGAAAACTCCACCCCACTGACTGTAACTGATAGGCCCACACCACCACATACAGTAACTGATACCCCCCCATCACCACTGACAGTAACTCATACCCCACCCATCACTACTGACAGTAACTGATACCATACCCCCGATCCCCACTGACAGTAACTGATACTCCACCCATCCCCACTGAGAGTAACGGATAGCCCCATCCCCACTGACAGGAAGTGATACCCCACCCATCACCTCGGACAGTAACTGTTCCCCTACCCCCCATCCGCACTGACAGTAACTGCTACCCCCCCCATCCCCACTGACAGTAACTGGTACACCCCCATCCCCACTGACAGTAACTTATCCCCCCCCATCCCCACTGACAGTAACTGATACCCAGTGATCTCCACTTACAGTAACTGATAACACCCCATCCCCAATGACAGTATCTGATACTCCCCCATCCCCACATACAGTAACTGATTTCCCCCATCCCCACTGACAGTATCTGATACCCCCCCATCCCCACATACAGTAACTGATACCCCTCCATTACCACTGAGAGTAACTGATAACACCCCATCCCAACTGACGGTAACTGATACCCTACCCCCCATGCCCACAGAGAGTTCCTGACACCCAAAACCCCACCCCACTGACAGTAACTGATAGGCCCACACCACCACTGACAGTAACTGATACCCCCCCATCACCACTGACAGTAACTCATACCCCACCCATTACCACTGACAGTAACTGATACCATACCCCCCATCCCCACTGACAGTAACTGATACCCCACCCATCCCCACTGACAGTAACTGATACCCCCCCATCACCACTGACAGTAACTCATACCCCACCCATTACCACTGAGAGTAACTGATACCCTACCCCCCATCCCCACTGCGAGTAACGGATAGCCACATCCCCATTGACAGGAAGTGATACCCCACCCATCACCTCGGACAGTAACTGATACCCTACCCCCCATCTGCACTGACAGTAACTGGTACACCCCCTATCCCCACTGACAGTAACTGACCCCCCCCCATCCGCCTGACAGTAACTGATAGTCCCATCGCCACTCACAGTAACTGATAGCCCCACATCCCCATTGACAGTAACAGATATCCCGCCATTCCCACTGACAGTAACTGATACACCTGCCAACCCTACTGAATTTAATTGATACCCTCCCAACCCCGCTGACAGTAACTAATACCCTCCCTTCCACACTGACAGTAACTGCTTCCCTACCCCCCAACCACACTGACAGTAACCGATACCCCCCATCCCCACTGATAGTAAATGATAACCCCCCATCCCAACTGATAGTAACTGATACCCTACCCCCTATCCCCACAGACAGTAACTGATCCCCAAACCCCCATCCACACTGACAGTAACTGATACCCGCCAACCGCACTGACAGTAACTGATATCCCCCTATTCCCGCTGACAGTAAATGATACCCCCCACTCCCACTGACAGTAACTGAAACACCCCCATCCCCACTGACAGTAACTGAAACACCCCCAACCCCACTGACAGTAACTGATACCCCCATCCCCACTTACAGCAACTGATACCACACCACCCCCACTGACAGTAACTGATACCCCCCCATCCTCACATACTGTAACTGAAACCCCTCCATCGCCACTGAGAGAAACTGATAACCCCCTATCCCAACTGACAGTAACTGATACCCTACTCCCCATCCCCACAGACATTAACTGATACCCTAACCTCCATCCCCACTGACAGTGACTGAAACCCTGCCATTCCCACTGACAGTAACTGATACACCCACATCCACAATGACAGGAACTGATGCCCCCACCCCACTGACAGTAACTGACAGCCCCACACGCCCACTGACAGTAACTGCTATCTCCCCATTCCCACTGACAGTAACTGAAACACCCCCATCCCCACTGACAGTAACTGATACACCTCACCCCCACTGATAGTAACTGATACCCCCCATCCCCATTGACAGTAACTGATAGCCCCATCCACACTGACAGTAATTGATACACCTCACCCCCACTGACAGTGACTGATATCCCCCACCTCCACTGATAGTAACTGAGACCCCCCATCCCCAATGACAGTAACTGATACGCTGCCCCAACCCCACTGACGGTAATTGATATCCCCCCAAACCCGTTGACAGTAACTGATACCCCGCCATCCCCAAGACAGTAAATGATACCCCCATCCCCACTGACAGTAACTGATACCCCCCCCATTCCCCACTGAGAGTAACTGATAGCCCCCAATCCCCACTGACAGTAACTGATAGCCCCACATGGGCACTGAAATAACTGATACACCACCCCACTGACAGTAACTGACATCCCCCCACCCCCACTGACAGTAACTGATAAGCCCCATCCACAATGACAGTAACTGATACCCCCATCCCCACTGACATTAACTGATACCCTACCCCCCATCCACACTTACAGTAACTGATAGCCCCCACACCCCACTGACTGTAACTTACACACAGCCATAGCCACTGACAGTAATTGATACCACCCTAGCCCCACTGACAGTAACGATAACCCCCACCCCACTGACAGTAACGATAACCCCCATCCACACTGACAGTAACTGATACCCCCATCCGCACTGACAGTAACTGATACCCCCCCCATTCCCACTGACAGTAACTGATACCCCCAACCCCGCTGACAGTAACTGATAACCCCCCCATCCCCACTGACAGTAACTGATACCCGGAATCCCCACTGACAATAACTGATACCCCCCATCCCCACTGACAGTAACTGATGCCCCCCATTCCCACTGACAGTAACTGATACCCCCAACCCCGCTGACAGTAACTGATAACCCCCCATCCCCACTGACAGTAACTGATACCCCCCATCCCCACTGACAGTAACTGATACCCCCCATCTCCACGGACAGTAACTGATCTGCCCCCCCCATCCACAATGACAGTAACTGATGACCCACCACCCACATTGATTGTAACTGATGCCCCCCCATACCCAAAGACAGTAAATGATACCTCCAAAAGCCACTGACAGTAACTGATAGCCGCACACCCCCACCACTGACAGTAACTGATACTCCCATCCTCACTGAATGTAACCGATAAACCCCCATATCTACGGACAGTAACTGATACCCCTCCCCATTCACAATGACACTAACTGATACCCCCATCACCACTGACGGTAACTGATACCCTACCCCCCATCCCCACTGACAGTAACTTATCCCCCCCATCCCCACTGATAGTAACTGATACCTTCACCACACCTACAGTAACTGCTACGCCCCCATACCTTCTGACAGTAACTGATACCCCCCAATCCCCACTGACAGTAACTGATAACCCCATCCCCACTGACCATAACTGATACAGCCCCAGCCCCACTGACAGTAGCTGATACCCCCCAATCCCTACTAAGAGTAACTGATACCGCCCCCCAACAGAAACCCCCCATCCCCACTGACAGTAACTGATACCCCCATCGCCACTGACAGTAACTTATTCCCCCGATCCCCACTGACAGTAACTGATACCCAGTGAACCCCATTTACAGTAACTGATAACACCCCATCCCCAATGACAGTAACTGATACTCCCCCATCCCCACATACAGTAACTGATACCCCTCCATCACCACTGAGAGTAACTGATAACAGCCCATCCCAACTGACATGAACTGATACCCTGCCCCCCATCCCCACAGAGAGTTCCTGACACCCAAAACCCCAACCCCACTGACAGTAACTGAGAACCCCACATCCACACTGACAGTAACTGAAAACCCCAACCCACTGACAGTAACTGATAGGCCCACACCACCACTGACAGTAACTGATACCCCCCCATCACCACTGACAGTAACTCATACCCCACCCATTACTACTGACAGTAACTGATACCATACCCCCCTTCCCCTCTGACAGTAACTGATACCCCACCCATCCCCACTGACAGTAACTGATACCCCCCCATCACCACTGACAGTAACTCATTCCCCACCCATTACCACTGAGAGTAACTGATACCCTACCCCCCATCCCCACTGCGAGTAACGGATAGCCACATCCCCACTGACAGGAAGTGATACCCCACCCATCACCTCGGACAGTAACTGATACCCTACCCCCCATCCGCACTGACAGTAACTGCTACCCCCCTATCCCCACTGACAGTAACTGGTACACCCCCATCCCCACTGACAGTAACTGACCCCCCCCCCATCCGCCTGACAGTAACTGATAGCTCCATCGCCACTCACAGTAACTGATAGCCCCACATCCCCATTGACAGTAACAGATATCCCGCCATTCCCACTGACAGTAACTGATACACCTGCCAACCCTACTGAATTTAATTGATACCCTCCCAACCCCGCTGACAGTAACTGATACCCTCCCTTCCACACTGACAGTAACTGCTTCCCTACCCCCCAACCACACTGACAGTAACCGATACCCCTCATCCCCACTGATAGTAAATGATAACCCCCCATCCCAACTGATAGTAACTGATACCCTACCCCCTATCCCCACAGACAGTAACTGATCCCCAAACCCCCATCCACACTGATAGTAACTGATACCCGCCAACCGCACTGACAGTAACTTATCCCCCCCATCCCCACTGATAGTAACTGATACCTTCACCCCACATACAGTAACTGCTACGCCCCCATACCTTCTGACAGTAACTGATACCCCCATCCCCACTGACAGTAACTGATACGCCCCAATGCCCACTAACAGTACCTGATACCCCCCAAATCCTCACTGACAGTAACTGATAAACCCCATCCCCACTGATAGTAACTGATACGCCCCCCATCCACACTGATAGTAGCTGATTCCCCCCATCCCCACTGACAGTAGCTGATACCCCCCATCCCCACTGACAGTAACTGATACCCTAACCCCCATCCCCACTGACAGTAACTGATACCCACCACCTCCACTGATAGGAACTGATAACCCCACATCCACACTGATAGTAACTAAAACCCCCACCCCACTGACAGTAACTGATAGCCCCACACCAGTACTGACAGTAACTGATACCCCACCCATTGCCACTGACAGTAACTGATACCGTACCCCCATCCCCACTGACAGTAGCTGATACCCCACCCATCCCCACTGACAGTAACTGATAGCCCCAACCCCACTGACAGTAACTGATAGCCCCAACCCCACTGACAGTAACTGATTGCCCCATCCACACTGACAGTAACAGATACCCTCATTCCCACTGACAGTAACTGTTAGCCCCATCCACACTGACAGTAACAGATACCCTCATTCCCACTGACAGTAACTGATATCCCCATCCACACTGACAGTAACAGATACCCTCATTCCCACTGACAGTAACTGTTAGCCCCATCCCCACTGACAGTAACAGATACCCCCATCCCCACTGACATTAACTGATACCCCCCAATCCCCACTGACAGTAACTGATACCCCCATCCCCACTGACAGTAACTGATACGCCCCAATGCCCACTAACAGTACCTGATACCCCTCAAATCCTCACTGAAAGTAACTGATACCCCCCCATCCCCACTGACAGTAACTGATACGCCCCAATGCCCAAAAACAGTACCTGATACCCCCCAAATCCTCACTGACAGTAACTGATAAACCCCTTCCCCACTGATAGTAACTGATACGCCCCCCATCCACACTGACAGTAACTGATACCCCATCCCCACTGACAGTAGCTGATTCCCCCCATCCCCACTGACAGTAGCTGATACCCCCCATCCCCACTGACAGTAACTGATACCCTAACCCCCATCCCCACTGACAGTAACTGATACCCCCCACCTCCACTGATAGGAACTGATAACCCCACATCCACACTGATAGTAACTAAAACCCCCACCCCACTGACGGTAACTGATAGCCCCACATCAGTACTGACAGTAACTGATACCCCACCCATTGCCACTGACAGTAACTGATACCGTACCCCCATCCCCACTGACAGTAGCTGATACCCCACCCATCCCCACTGACAGTAACTGATAGCCCCAACCCCACTAACAGTAACTGATAGCCCCAACCCCACTGACAGTAACTGATAGCCCCATCCGCACTGACAGTAACAGATACCCTCATTCCCACTGACAGTAACTGATAGCCCCATCCACACTGACAGTAACAGATACCCTCATTCCCACTGACAGTAACTGATAGCCCCATCCACACTGACAGTAACAGATACCCTCATTCCCACTGACAGTAACTGTTAGCCCCATCCCCACTGACAGTAACAGATACATCCATTCCCACTGATAGTAACTGATACCCACAACCCAACTGACAGTAACCGATACCGCCCATCCCCACTGACAATAACTGATAGCCCCCCATCACCACTGACAGTAACTGATACACCCACATCCACAATGTCAGGAACTGATACCACTACCCCACTGGCAGTAACTGATAACTCCACACCCTCATTGAGAGTAACTGATACTCCCCAATCCACACTGACAGTAACTGATACCCCCACATCCCCACTGACAGTAACTGATACTCCCTCACCCCCACTAACTGTAACTGATATCCCCTACCCCCACTGACAGTAACTGATACCCCCCATCACAACTGACAGTAACTGATACTCCCCAATCCCCACTGTCAGTAACTGATAGCCCCAAACCCCCACTAACATTCACTGATATCCCCGCATTCCCACTGACAGTAACTGATACCCCCCAATCCCCACTGACAGTAAATGATACACACCGCAACCCCACTGACTGTAATTGATACCCCCCCAACCCCTCTGACAGCAACTGATACACCCCCATCCCCACTGACAGTAAGTGATACTCCCTCACCCCCACTGACAGTAACTGATATCCCCCACCACCACTGACAGTTACTGATACCCCCCAATCCCCACTAACAGTACCTGATACCCCCCAAATCCTCACTGACAGTAACTGATACCCACCATCCCCACTGACAGTAACTGATAACCCTCATCCCCACTGCTAGTAACTGATACGCCCCCGTCCTCACTGACAGTAACTGATATCCCCATCCCCACTGAAAGTAACCGATAAGCCCCCATTACTACTGACAGTAACTGATACCCCCAATCCACAATGACACTAAATGATACCCCATCCCCACTGTAAGTAACTGATATCCTAACCCCCATCCCCAATTGCAGTAACAGAAACCCCCCATCCCCACTGACAGTAACTGATACCCCCAAATCCCCACTGACAGTAACTGATACGCCCCAATGCCCACTAACAGTACCTGATACCCCCCAAATCTTCACTGACAGTAACTGATAAACCCCATCCCCACTGATAGTAACTGATACGCCCCCCATCCACACTGACAGTAGCTGATTCCCCCCACCTCCACTGATAGGAACTGATAACCCCACATCCACACTGATAGTAACTAAAAACCCCACCCCACTGACAGTAACTGATAGCCCCACACCAGTACTGACAGTAACTGATACCCCACCCATTGCCACTGACAGTAACTGATACCATACCCCCATCCCCACTGACAGTAGCTGATACCCCACCCATCCCCACTGACAGTAACTGATACCCTACCCCCATCCCGACTGACAGTAACAGATACCCTCATTCCCACTGACAGTAACTGTTAGCCCCATCCCCACTGACAGTAACAGATACATCCATTCCCACTGACAGTAACTGATACCCACAACCCAACTGACAGTAACCGATACCGCCCATCCCCACTGACAATAACTGATAGCCCCCCATCACCACTGACAGTAACTGATACACCCACATCCACAATGTCAGGAACTGATACCACTACCCCACTGGCAGTAACTGATAACCCCACACCCTCACTGGCAGTAACTGATACTCCCCAATCCACACTGACAGTAACTGATACCCCCACATCCCCACTGACAGTAACTGATATTCCCACACCCCCACTGACTGTAACTGATACCCCCATCACAACTGACAGTAACTGATACCCCCCAATCCCCACTGTCAGTAACTGATAGCCCCAAACCCCCACTAACATTCACTGACATCCCCGCATTCCCACTGACAATAACTGATACCCCCCAATCCCCACTGACAGTAACTGATACACACCGTAACCCCACTGACTGTAATTGATACCCCCCCCAACCCCGCTGACAGCAACTGATACACCCCCATCCCCACTGACAGTAAGTGATATCCCCCACCACCACTGACAGTTACTGATACCCCCCAATCCCCATTAACAGTACCTGATACCCCCCAAATCCTCACTGACAGTAACTGATACCCCCCGTCCTCACTGACAGTAACTGATATCCCCATCCCCACTGAAAGTAACGGATAAGCCCCCATAACTACTGACAGTAACTGATACCCCCAATCCACAATGACACTAAATGATACCCCATCCCCACTGTCAGTAACTGATATCCTAACACCCATCCCCACTTGCAGTAACTGATACCCCCATCCCCACTGACAGTAACTGATACGACCCAATGCCCACAAACAGTACCTGATACCCCCCAAATCCTCACTGACAGTAACTGATACCCCCCCATCCCCACTGACAGTAACTGATACCCCATCCCCACTGACAGTAGCTGATTCCCCCCATCCCCACTGACAGTAGCTGATACCCCCCATCCCCACTGACAGTAACTGATACCCTAACCCCCATCCCCACTGACAGTAACTGATACCCACCACCTCCACTGATAGGAACTGATAACCCCACATCCACACTGATAGTAACTAAAACCCCCACCCCACTGACAGTAACTGATAGCCCCACACCAGTACTGACAGTAACTGATACCCCACCCATTGCCACTGACAGTAACTGATACCGTACCCCCATCCCCACTGACAGTAGCTGATACCCCACCCATCCCCACTGACAGTAACTGATACCCTACCCCCATCCTGACTGAGAGTAACTGATACCCACCAATCCCCACTAACAGTAACTGATACACCCCCATCCCCACTGACAGTAAATTTTACCCCCATCCCCACTGACAGTAACTGATATCCCCATCGCCACTGAAAGTAACCGACAAGCCCCCATACATACTGACAGTAACTGATAGCACCAATCCACAATGACACTAAATGATACCCCCATCCCCACTGTCAGTAACTGATACCCTAACCCCCATCCCCACTTGCAGTAACAGAAACCCCCCCCATCCCCACTGACAATAACTGATACTCCATCACCCCCACTGACTGTAACTGATACCCCCTACCCCCACTGACAGTAACTGATACCCCCATCACAACTGACAGTAACTGATACCCCCCAATCCCCACTGACAGTAACTGATAGCCCCATCCCCACTGACAGTAACTGATAGCCCCACACCCCCACTAACATTCACTGACATCCCCCCATTCCCACTGATAGTAACTGATACCCCCCAATCCCCACTGACAGCAACTGATACACACCCATCCCCACTGACAGTAAGTGATACTCCCTCACCCCCACTGACAGTAACTGATATCCCCCACCACCAATGACAGTAACTGATACCCCCATCCCCACTGAGTTACTGATACCCCCAATGCCCACTAACAGTACCTGATACCCCCCAAATCCTCACTGACAGTAACTGATACCCCATCCCCACTGACAGTAGCTGATTCCCCCCATCCCCACTGACAGTAGCTGATACCTCCCATCCCCAATGACAGAAACTGATACCCTAACCCCCATCCCCACTGACAGTAACTGATACCCCCCACCTCCACTGATAGGAACTGATAACCCCACATCCACACTGATAGTAACTAAAAACCCCACCCCACTGACAGTAACTGATAGCCCCACACCAGTACTGACAGTAACTGATACCCCACCCATTGCCACTGACAGTAACTGATACCGTACCCCCATCCCCACTGACAGTAGCTGATACCCCACCCATCCCCACTGACAGTAACTGATACCCTACCCCCATCCTGACTGAGAGTAACTGATACCCACCAATCCCCACTAACAGTAACTGATACACCCCCATCCCCACTGACAGTAAATTTTACCCCCATCCCCACTGACAGTAACTGATATCCCCATCGCCACTGAAAGTAACCGATAAGCCCCCATACATACTAACAGTAACTGATAGCACCAATCCACAATGACACTAAATGATACCCCCATCCCCACTGTCAGTAACTGATACCCTAACCCCCATCCCCACTTGCAGTAACAGAAACCCCCCCCATCCCCACTGACAATAACTGATACTCCATCACCCCCACTGACTGTAACTGATACCCCCTACCCCCACTGACAGTAACTGATACCCCCATCACAACTGACAGTAACTGATACCCCCCAATCCCCACTGACAGTAACTGATAGCCACATCCCCACTGACAGTAACTGATAGCCCCACACCCCCACTAACATTCACTGACATCCCCCCATTCCCACTGATAGTAACTGATACCCCCCAATCCCCACTGACAGCAACTGATACACCCCCATCCCCACTGACAGTAAGTGATACTCCCTCACCCCCACTGACAGTAACTGATATCCCCCGCCACCAATGACAGTAACTGATACCCCCATCCCCACTGAGTTACTGATACCCCCAATGCCCACTAACAGTACCTGATACCCTCCAAATCCTCACTGACAGTAACTGATACCTCTCATCCCCACTGACAGTAACTGATTACCCCCATCCCCACTGATAGTAACTGATACGCCCCCCATCCACACTGACAGTAACTGATACCCCCCAAACCACTGACAGTAACTGATATCCCCATCCCCACTGAAAGTAACCGATAAGCCACCATACTTACTGACAGTGACTGATACCACCAATCCACAATGACACTAAATGATACCCCCATCCCCACTGTCCGTGACTGATACTCTAACCCCCATCCCCACTGACAGTAACTGATACCCCCCATCCCCAATGATAGTAACTGATATCCCCCATCTCCACATACAGTAACTGATAACCCCCATCCCCACTGATAGTAACTGATACGCCCCCCATCCACACTGACAGTAACTGATACCCCCCAAACCACTGACAGTAACTGATATCCCCATCTCCACATACAGTAACTAATAGCCCCCATCGCCACTGAGAGAAACTGATAACCCCCCATCCCAACTGACAGTAACTGATAACCCCACCCCACTGACAGTAACTGATAAAACCCCAACCCCGCTGATAGAAACTCATAGCCCCCATCCCCACTGACAGTAACTGATACCCCCATCCCCACTGACAGTAACTGATACCCCCCAAACCACTGACAGTAACTGATATCCCCATCCCCACTGAAAGTAACCGATAAGCCACCATACTTACTGACAGTAACTGATACCCCCAATCCACAATGACACTAAATGATACCCCCATCCCCACTGTCCGTAACTGATACCCTAACCCCCATCCCCACTGACAGTAATCGATACCCCCACCCCACTGACGGTAACTGATACCCCCATCCCCAATGACAGTAACTGATATCCCCCCATCTCCACATACAGTAACTAATACCCCCCATCGCCACTGAGAGAAACTGATAACCCCCCATCCCCACTGACAGTAACTGATAAAACCCCAACCCCGCTGACAGTAACTGATACCCCCCATCCCCACTGACAGTAACTGATACCCCCATTCTCACTGACAGTAACTGATACCCTACCCCCCCTTCCCACAGAGAGTAACTGATACCCTAACCCCCATCCCCACTGACAGTAACTGATACACCGCCATTCCACTGACAGTAACTGATACCCCCCACCCCCACTGACAGTAACTGATAACCCCACATCCACACTGACAGTAACTAAAAACCCCACCCCACTGACAGTAACTGATAACCCCACATCCACACTGACAGTAACTAAAAGCCCCACCCCACTGACAGTAACTGATAGCCCCACACCAGCACTGACAGTAACTGATACCCCACCCATTGCCACTGACAGTAACTGATACCGTACCCGCATCCCCACTGACAGTAACTGATACCCTACCCCACATTCCCACTGAGAGTAACTGATAACCCCCAAACCCCACTAACAGTAACTGATACAACCCCATCCCCACTGACAGTAACTGATAACCCCATCCCCACTGACAGTAACTGATACCCCCCAATACCCAGGAACAGTAACTGATACACCCCCAGCCCAACTGACAGTAGCTGATACCCCCCAATCCCTACTAACAATAACTGATACTCCCATTCCCACTGACAGTAACTGATAACCCCCCATCCCCACTGACAGTAACTTTTACCCCAACCCCACTGATAGTAGCTAATACCTCCCCCTTACCCACTGACAGTAACTGATACTCCCATCCTCACTGAACGTAACTGATAAACCCGAATCCCCACTAACAGTACCTGATACCCCCCAAATCCTCACTGACAGTAACTGATACCCCCCCATACCCACTGACAGTAACTGATAACCCTCATCCCCACTGATAGTAACTAATATGCCCCCCATCCACACTGACAGTAACTGATACCCACATCCCCACTGACAGTAACTGCTACCCCCCCATACCTACAGCCAGTAACTGATTCCCTACCCCGCATCCACACTGACAGTAACTGATACCGTCCATTCCCACTGATAGTAACTGATAGCCCCCCATCCCAACTGATAGTAACTGATACCCTACCCGCTATCCCCACAGACATTAACTGATCCCCTAACTCCCATCCACACTGACAGTAACTGATACCCGCCACCCGCACTGACAGTAACTGATATCCCCCTATTCCCACTTACAGTAACTGATACCACCCCATCCCCAATGACAGTAACTGATATCCCCCCATCCCCACATACAGTAACTGATGCCCCCCATCGCCACTGAGAGAAACTGATAACACCGCATCCCAACTGACAGTAACTGATACCCCTACCCCACTGACAGTAACTGATCAAAACCCAACCCCGCTGACAGTAACTGATACCCCCCATCCCCACTGACAGTAACTGATACTCCCATCCCCACTGACAGTAACTGATACCCTGCCCCCCATCCCCACTGAGAGTAACTGATAACCCCCAATCCCCACTAACAGTAACTGATACACCCTCATCCCCACTGACAGTAACTGATACCCCCCAATCCCCACTGACAGTAACTGATACCCCCCAATCCCCACGAACAGTAACTGATACCCCCCAATCCCCACTGACAGTAACTGATAGCCCCATCCCCACTGACAGTAACTGATAGCCCCACACCCCCACTAACATTCACTGATATCCCCCCATTCCCACTGACAGTAGCTGATACCCCCAATCCCTACTAACAGTAACTGATACTCCCATTCCCACTGTCAGTAACTGATAACCCCCCATCCCCACTGACAGTAACTTTTAACCCCATCCCCACTGATAGTTGCTAATACCCACCCATACCCACTGACAGTAACTGATACTCCCATCCTCACTGAATGTATCCGATAAACCCCCATATCTACGGACAGTAACTGATACACCCCCCCACTCACAATGACTCTAACTGATACCCCCATCCCCACTGACAGTAACTGATACCCTAACCCCCCATCCCCACTGACAGTAACTGGTACACCCCCATCCCCACTGACTGTAACTGATAAGCCCCCATCCTCAATGACAGTAACTGATAGCCCCCCATCCCCACTGACAGTAACTAGTAACCCCCCATCACTACTGAGAGAAACTGATACCCCCCATCCACAATGACAGTGACTGATACCACCCAACCCCACTGACAGTAACTGAAACCCCCCCATCCGCCTGACAGTAACTGATAGCCCCATGTCCACTGACATTAACTGATACCCACACCCCACTGACAGTAACTGATACCCTCCCTTCCACACTGACAGTAACTGATACCCGCATCCCTACTGACAGTAACTGTTACCCCCATAACCACTGACAGTAGCAGATAACCCCCCATCCCCACAGCCAGTAACTGATTCCCTACCCCGCATCCACACTGACAGTAACTGATACCGTCCATTCCCACTGATAGTAACTGATAGCCCCCCATCCCAACTGATAGTAACTGATACCCTACCCGCTATCCCCACAGACATTAACTGATCCCCGAACTCCCATCCACACTGACAGTAACTGATACCCGCCACCCGCACTGACAGTAACTGATATCCCCCTATTTCCACTGACAGTAACTGATACCCGCATCCCCACTGACAGTAACTGTTACCCCCATAACCACTGACAGTAGCAGATAACCCCCCCATCCCCACATCCAGTAACTGATTCCCTACCCCGCATCCACACTGACAGTAATTGATACCCCTCAATTCCCACTGACAGTAACTGATACCCCCCCATCACCACTGGCAGTAACTGATACCCCCCTCATCCGCACTGACAGTAACTGGTCTGACCCCCATCCACAATGACAGTAACTGATAACCCACCACCCCCATTGATAGTACCTGATAATCCCACATCCACACTGACAGTAACTAAAAACCCCACCCAACTGACAGCCCCACACCAGCCAACCCTACTGAATTTAATTGATACACCCCCAACACCGCTGACAGTAACTGAAACCATCCCATCCCCACTGACAGTAACTGTTACCCCCATAACCAC
Organism: Carcharodon carcharias; assembly: GCF_017639515.1. Lineage (NCBI taxonomy): Eukaryota > Metazoa > Chordata > Chondrichthyes > Lamniformes > Lamnidae > Carcharodon > Carcharodon carcharias. The sequence goes on from NC_054471.1 coordinate 9,520,787, forward strand.
TGACAGTAGCAGATAACCCCCATCCCCACTAACAGTAACTGATACCACCCCTTCCCCACTGACAGTAACTGATACACCCCATCCCCACCGATAGTAACTGATAACCCCCCCATCCCAAATGACAGTAACTGATACCCTAACCCCCAATCCCCACTGACAGCAACTGATACACCCCCATCCCCACTGACAGTAAGTGATACTCCCTCACCCCCACTGACAGTAACTGATATTCCCCACCCCCACTGACAGTAAGTGATACTCCATCACCCCCACTGGCAGTAACTGATACCCCCATCCCCACTGACAGTAACTGATACCCCCGAATCCCCACTAACAGTACCTGATACCCCCCAAATCCTCACTGACAGTAACTGATACCCCCCCATACCCACTGACAGTAACTGATAACCCTCATCCCCACTGATAGTAACTAATATGCCCCCCATCCACACTGACAGTAACTGATACCCACATCCCCACTGACAGTAACTGCTACCCCCCCATCCCCACAGCCAGTAACTGATTCCCTACCCCGCATCCACACTGACAGTAACTGATACCGTCCATTCCCACTGATAGTAACTGATAGCCCACCATCCCAACTGATAGTAACTGATACCCACATCCCCACTGACAGTAACTGCTACCCCCCCATCCTCACTGACAGTAACTGATACCCAGTGATCCCCACTTACAGTAACTGATACCACCCCATCCCCAATGACAGTAACTGATATCCCCCCATCCCCACATACAGTAACTGATACCCCCCATCGCCACTGAGAGAAACTGATAACACCGCATCCCAACTGACAGTAACTGATACCCCAACCCCGCTGACAGTAACTGATACCCCCCATCCCCACTGACAGTAACTGATACTCCCATCCCCACTGACAGTAACTGATACCCTGCCCCCCATCCCCACTGAGAGTAACTGATAACCCCCAATTCCCACTAACAGTAACTGATACACCCTCATCCCCACTGACAGTAACTGATACCCCCCAATCCCCACTGACAGTAACTGATACCCCCCAATCCCCACGAACAGTAACTGATACACCCCCAGCCCCACTGACAGTAACTGATACCCCCCAATCCCCACTAACAGTAACTGATACCCCCCAATCCCCACTGACAGTAACTGATAACCCCATCCCCACTGACAGTAACTGATACCCCCCAATCCCTACTAACAGTAACTGATACTCCCATTCCCACTGACAGTAACTGATAACCCCCCATCCCACTGACAGTAACTTTTACTCCCATCCCCACTGATAGTAGCTAATACCCCCCCATTACCCACTGACAGTAACTGATACTCCCATCCTCACTGAATGTAACCGATAAACCCCCATATCTACGGACAGTAACTGATACCCCCCCATTCCCAATGACTCTAACTGATACCCCCATCCCCACTGACAGTAACTGATACCCTAACCCCCAACCCCACTGACAGTAACCGATACCCCCACCCCACTGACAGTAACTGATACCCCCATCCCCAATGACAGTAACTGATATCCCCCCATCTCCACATACAGTAACTAATACCCCCCAAATCCTCACTGACAGTAACTGATACCCCCCCATACCCACTGACAGTAACTGATAACCCTCCTCCCCACTGATAGTAACTAATATGCACCCATTCACAATGACTCTAACTGATACCCCCATCCCCACTGACAGTTACTGATACCCTACCCCCCATCCGCACTGACAGTAACTGGTACCCCCCATCCCCAAAGACAGTAACTGATAACCCCCCATCCACAATGACAGTAACTGATACTCCCGCATCCCCACTGTCTGTAACTGATATCCCCGCTTCGCCACATACAGGAACTGATACCCCCCATCGCCACTGAGAGAAACTGATAACACCGCATCCCAACTGACAGTAACTGATACCCCTACCCCACTGACAGTAACTGATCAAAACCCAACCCCGCTGACAGTAACTGATACCCCCCATCCCCACTGACAGTAACTGATACGCCCATCCCCACTGACAGTAACTGATACCCTGCCCCCCATCGCCACTGAGAGTAACTGATAACCCCCAATCCCCACTGACAGTAACTGATACCCCCCAATCCCCACGAACAGTAACTGATACACCCCCAGCCCCACTGACAGTAACTGATACCCCCCAATCCCCACTAACAGTAACTGATACCCCTCAATCCCCACTGACAGTAACTGATAACCCCATCCCCACTGACAGTAACTGATACCCCCCAATCCCCACTGACAGTAACTGATACTCCCATTCCCACTGACAGTAACTGATAACCCCCCATCCCATTGACAGTAACTTTTACTCCCATCCCCACTGATAGTAGCTAATACCCCCCCATTACCCACTGACAGTAACTGATACTCCCATCCTCACTGAATGTAACCGATAAACCCCCATATCTACGGACAGTAACTGATACCCCCCCATTCCCAATGACTCTAACTGATACCCCCATTCCCACTGACAGTAACTGATACCCTACCCCCCATCCCCACTGACAGTAACTTATCGTCCACCATCCCCACTGATAGTAACTGAACCCCAGCAATCCTCACTTACAGTAACTGAAAACACCCATCCCCAATGACAGTATCTGATACCCCCCATCGCCGCATACAGTAACTGATACCCCCCCATCCCTACTGAGAGTAACTGATAACCCCCTATCCCAACTGACACTAACTGATACCCTACCCCTAATCCCCACAGAGAGTAACTGATACCTTAAACCCCATCCCCACTGACAGTAACTGATACACCGCCATTCCACTGACAGCAACTGATACCCCCATCCCCACTGACAGCAACTGATACCCCCATCCCCACTGTCAGTAACTGATCCCCTGCACCATCTGCCTGACAGTAACTGATACACCTGCCAACCCTACTGAATTTAATTGATACTCCCCCCCAACACCGCTGACAGTAACTGATATCCTCCCTTCCACACTGACAGTAACTGATACCCGCATCCCCACTGACAGTAACTATTACCCCCATAACCACTGACAGTAGCAGATAACCCCCCATCCTCAGAGCCAGTAACTGATTCCCTACCCCACATCCACACTGACAGTAACTATTACCACCCCTTGCCCACTGACAGTTACTGATACCGCCCATTCCCACTTATAGTAACTGATAGCCCCCCATCCCAACTGATAGTAACTGATACCCTACCCCCTATCCCCACAGACATTAACTGATCCCCTAACTCCCATCCACACTCACAGTAACTGATACCCCCCAGCCGCACTGACAGTAACTGATATCCCCCTATTCCCGCTGACAGTAAACGATACCCCCCAATCCCCACTGACAGTAACTGCTACACCCCCATCCCCACTGACAGTAACTGATACTCCCTCACCCCCACTGACAGTAACTGATACCCCAATCCCCACCGAGAGTAGCTGATAATCCCACATCCCCACTGACAGTAACTGATACACCCCCATCCCCACTGAGAGTAAGTGATAACCCCCCATCCTCTCTGACAGTAACTGATAACCCCCCTCCCGCATTGACAGTAACTGATGACCTCCCATCCCCATTGACAGTAACTGGTTAGCACCATTCACAATGACAGTAACTGATAACCCCTTTCCCACTGACAGTAACTGATACCCCCCAACCCCACTGACAGTAACTGATACACCCCCATCCCCACTGACAGTAACTGATAACAAGCCCCCATCCCCACTGACAATAAATGATACCCCCCCCATTCCTACTGGCAGTAACTGATACCGCACCCGCCCCCATCCCCACTGACAGTAACTGGTCTGCCCCTCATCCACAATGACAGTAACTGATAACCCCCCACCCATCATGATTGTAACTGATACCTCCCCATCCCCAAAGACAGTAACTGATACCCCCCCCAACGCCACTGAAAGTAATTGATACCCACCCATCCCCACTGACAGTAACTGATACTCCCCCACACCCACTGACAGTAACTGATACCCCAATCCCCACCGAGAGTAACTGATAATCCCACATCCCCACTGACAGTAACTGATAAACCCCCTCCCCCATTGACAGTAACTGATGACCTCCCATTCCCATTGACAGTAACTGATTAGCACCATTCACAATGACAGTAACTGATAACCCCTTTCCCACTGACAGTAACTGATACACCCATCCCCACTGACAGTAACTGATAACAAGCCCCCATCCCCACTGACAATAAATGATACCCCCCCCATTCCTACTGGCAGTAACTGATACCGCACCCCCCCCCCCCGCCTTCCCACTGACAGTAACTGGTCTGCCCCTCATCCACAATGACAGTAACTGATAACCCCCCACCCATCATGATTGTAACTGATACCTCCCCATCCCCAAAGACAGTAACTGATACCCTCCAATGCCACTGAAAGTAACTGATACCCCCCCATCCCCACTGACAGTAACTGATAATCCCCCATCCTCTCTGACAGTAACTGATAATCCCCCTCCCGCACAGACAGTAACTGATGACCCCCACATCTCCATTGACAATAACTGATTAGCACCATTCACAATGACAGTAACTGATAACCCCTTTCCCACTGACATTAACTGATACCCCCCCATCCCCATTAACAGTAACTGATACACCCCCATCTCCAATGACAGTAAATGATACCCCTCATCCCCACTGACAGTAACTGATACCCCCCCATCCCCACTGACCTTAACTGATACCCCCATCCCCACTGACAATAACTGATACCCCCCATTCCCACTGGCAGTAACTGATACCCCCCCCATCCCCACTGACAGTAACTGATAACAAGCCCCCATCCCCACTGACAATAAATGATACCCCCCCCCATTCCTACTGGTAGTAACTGATACCGCACCCCCCCCCCATTCCCACTGACAGTAACTGGTCTGCCCCTCATCCACAATGACAGTAACTGATAACCCCCCACCCATCATGATTGTAACTGATACCTCCCCATCCCCAAAGACAGTAACTGATACCCTCCAATGCCACTGAAAGTAACTGATACCCCCCCATCCCCACTGACAGTAACTGATACTCCCCCACACCCACTGACAGTAACTGATACAACCCCATCACCAATGACAGTAACTGATACTCCCTCACCCCCACTGGCAGTAATTGGTCCCCCCACCCCCACTGATACTATCTAATGACCCCCTATCTAATGACAGTAACTGATTAGCACCATTAACAATGACAGTAACTGATACCCCCATTCCCTTTGACAGTAACTGATACACCCGCATCCCCACTGACAGTAACTGATACCTCCCAATCCCCACTAACAGTAACTGATACACCACCAGCCCCACTGACAGTAGCTGATACCCCCCAATCACTATAAGAGTAACTGATACTCCCATTCCCACTGACAGTAACTGATAACTCCCCACCCCCAATGACAGTAACTGATACCCCTCAATTCCCACTGACAGTAACTGATACCCCCCCATCACCACTGGCAGTAACTGATACCCTCCTCATCCCCACTGACAGTAACTGGTCTGCCCCCCATCCACAATGACAGTAACTGATAACCCCCCACCCCCACTGACAGTACCTGATACCCCCCAAATCCTCACTGACAGTAACTGATACCCCCCCATACCCACTGACAGTAACTGATAACCCTCCCTCCACTGATAGTAACTAATACGCACCCATTCACAATGACTCTAACTGATACCCCCATCCGCACTGTCTGTAACTGATATCCCCCCTTCGCCACTTACAGGAACTGATAACCCCCCAACCACACTTACAGTATCTGATACCCTAACCCCCATCCCCACTTGCAGTAACTGATACCCCCCCATCCCCACTGACAGTAACTGATAACCAGCCATAGCCACTTACAGTAACTGAAATCCCCCCAACCCCACATACAGTAACTGATACCCCCCATCGCCACTGAGAGAAACTGATAACCCCGCGGCCCAACTGACAGTAACTGATACCCCCCCTCCCCACTGACAGTAACTGATACCCTAACCCCCATCCCCACAGAGAGTAACTGATACCCTAACCCCCACCCGCATTGACAGTAACTGTTATCCCCCTATTCCTGCTGACAGTAAATGATACCCCCCAATCCCCACTGACTGTAACTGATACTCCCTCACCCCCACTGACAGTAACTAATACCCCCCACCCCCACTGACAGTAACTGATACCCCTCAATTCCCACTGACAGTAACTGATACCCCTATTCCCACTGACAGTAACTGATAACCCCACATCCGCACTGACTGTAACTGATACAGCCCCATCCCCACGGAGAGTAACTGATACACCCCCATCCCCACGGAGAGTAACTGATAACCCCCCCATCCTCTCTGACAGTAACTGATAACTCCACTCCCGCACTGACAGTAACCGATAACCCCCCATCCCCATTGACAGTAACTGATACACCCCCATCCCCAATGACAGTAAATGATACCCCATTCCCACTGTCAGTAACTGGTACACCCCCATCCCCACTAACAGTAACTGATAACCCCCCCATCCCCAACGACAGTAACTGATAGCCCCACATCCCCATGACAGTAACTAATAACCCCCCCCATCACTACTGACAGAAGCTGATACCCCCCATCCACAATGACAGTAACTGATAGCCCCATTCCCACTGACAGTAACTGATAGCCCCCATCCCCACTGACAGTAATTGATAGCCCCCACCCCACTGTCAGTAACTGATCCCCTCCACCATCCGCCTGACAGTAACTGATACACCTGTCAACCCTACTGAATTTAATTGATACTCCCCCCCAACACCGCTGACAGTAACTGATACCCTCCCTTCCACACTGACAGTAACTGATACCCGCATCCCCACTGACAGTAACTGTTACCCCCATAACAACTGACAGTAGCAGATACCCTCCATCCCCACTGACAGTAACTGATTCCCTACCCCGCATCCACACTGACAGTAACGGTTAACACCCCTTCCCCACTGTCAGTAACTGATACCGCCCATTCCCACTGATAGTAACTGATAACCCCCCATCCCAACTGATAGTAACTGATACCCTACCCCCTATCCCCACAGACATTAACTGACCCCCTAACCCCCATCCACACTGACAGTAACTGATACCCCGCCATTTTCACTGACAGTAACTGACACCCCCCAGCCGCACTGACAGTAACTGATACCCCTCAATCCCCACTGACAGTAACTGATAACCCTTTCCCCACTGACAGCAACTGATCCCCCTCAATTCCCACTGACAGTAACTGATACCCCCATCACCACTGACAGTAACTGATACACCCCGATCCCCACTGACAGTAACTGATAATCCCCCATCCTCTCTGACAGTAACTGATAATCCCCCTCCCGCACTGACAGTAACTGATGACCCCCACATCTCCATTGACAGTAACTGATTAGCACCATTCACAATGACAGTAACTGATAACCCCTTTCCCACTGACATTAACTAATACCCCCCCATCCCCATTAACAGTAACTGATACACCCCCATCTCCAATGACAGTAAATGATACCCCATTCCCCCTGACAGTAACAGATACCCCCCCATCCACAATGACAGTTACTGATACCCCTCATCCCCACTGACAGTAACTGATACCCCCCCATCCCCACTGACCTTAACTGATACCCCCATCCCCACTGACAATAACTGATACCCCCCATTCCCACTGGCAGTAACTGATACCCCCCCCATCCCCACTGACAGTAACTGGTCTGCCCCTCATCCACAATGACAGAAACTGATAACCCCCCACCCACCATGATTGTAACTGATACCTCCCCATCCCCAAAGACAGTAAATGATACCCCAGCAGCCACTGACAGTAACTGATACCCCCACCCCCACTGACTGTAACTGATTCCTCCCAACCCCACTGAAAGTAACTGATACCCCCACATCCCCACTGACAGTAACTGCTACTCCCCCTCACGCACTGACATTAACTGATACCCACCATCCACAATGACAGTAACTGATACAACCCCATCACCAATGACAGTAACTGATACTTCCTCACCCCCACTGACAGTAAATGATACCCCACTCCCCCACTGACAGTAACCGGTCCCCCCACCCCCACTGACACTAACTGATGACCCCCCCATCCCCATTGACAGTAACTGATTAGCACCATTCACAATGACAGTAACTGATACCCCCATTCCCTTTGACAGTAACTGATACACCCGCATCCCCACTGACATTAACTGATATCCCCCTATTCCTGCTGAAGTAAATGATACCCCTCAATCCCCACTGACAGTAACTGATACTCTCTCACCCCCACTGGCAGTAACTGATATCCGCCGCCCCCCCCCCCCCAATCCCCACTGACAGTAACTGGTCTGCCCCCCATCCACAATGACAGTAACTGTTAACCCCCCTCCCCCACCATGACTGTAACTGATATCTCCCCATCCCCAAAGACAGTAAATGATACCCCTAAGAGCCACTGACAGTAATTGATATCCCCACACCGCCACTGACAGTAACTGATGACCCCCACCCCCTCTGACAGTAAATGATACCCCAACCCCCACTGACTGTAACTGATACCCTCCAAACCTACTGAAAGTAACTGATACCCCGCAATCCCCACTGATAGTAACAGATACGCCCCACCCCACTGACAGTAACTGATACCCCTCAATCCCCACTGATGTAACTGATACCCGCATCCCCACTGACATTAACTGATAACAACCCATCCCCACTGACAGTAACTGATACACCCCCATCCCCACTGACAGGAACTGATACACCCCCCAACCCCACTGACTGTAACTGATAGCCCCCAGCACCGTTGATGGTAACTGATACCCTCACATCCCCACTGACAGTAACTGATACTCCCTCACCCCCACTGACTGTAACTGATACCCCCTACCCCCACTGACAGTAACTGATACCCACCAATCCCCACTGACAGCAACTGATACATCCCCATCCCCACTGACAATAATTGATACTCCCTCACCCCCACTGACAGTAACTGATATCCCCCACCACTACTGAGAGTAACTGATACCCCCATCCCCACTAACAGTACCTGATACCCCCCATCCCCACTGACAGTGACTGATACCCCTCAATTCCCACTGACAGTAACTGAACAAATCCCAAACCCGCTGACAGTAACTGATGCATCCCCATCCCCACTGACAGTAACTGATAACAAGCCCCCATTCCCACTGACAGTAGCTGATATCCCCCATCACCACTGACAATAACTGATATCGCCCCCCATCCCCACTGGCAGTAACTGATATCCGCCACCCCCCCCATCCCCACTGACAGTAACTGGTCTGCCCCCCATCCACAATGACAGTAACTGTTAACCCCCCTCCCCCACCATGACTGTAACTGATATCTCCCCATCCCCAAAGACAGTAAATGATACCCCTAAGAGCCACTGACAGTAATTGATATCCCCACACCTCCACTGACAGTAACTGATAACCCCCACCCCCTCTGACAGTAAATGATACCCGAACCCCCACTGACTGTAACTGATACCCTCCAAACCTACTGAAAGTAACTGATACCCCGCAATCCCCACTGATAGTAACAGATACGCCCCACCCCACTGACAGTAACTGATACCCCTCAATCCCCACTGACGTAACTGATTCCCGCATCCCCACTGACATTAACTGATAACAACCCATCCCCACTGACAGTAACTGATACACCCCCATCCCCACTGACAGGAACTGATACACCCCCCAACCCCACTGACTGTAACTGATAGCCCCCAACACCGTTGATGGTAACTGATACCCTCACATCCCCACTGACAGTAACTGATACTCCCTCACCCCCACTGACTGTAACTGATACCCCCTACCCCCACTGACAGTAACTGATACCCACCAATCCCCACTGACAGCAACTGATACATCCCCATCCCCACTGACAATAATTGATACTCCCTCACCCCCACTGACAGTAACTGATATCCCCCACCACTACTGAGAGTAACTGATACCCCCATCCCCACTAACAGTACCTGATACCCCCCATCCCCACTGACAGTGACTGATACCCCTCAAATCCCACTGACAGTAACTGAACAAACCCCAAACCCGCTGACAGTAACTGATGCACCCCCATCCCCACTGACAGTAACTGATAACAAGCCCCCATTCCCACTGACAGTAGCTGATATCCCCCATCACCACTGACAATAACTGATACCGCCCCCCATCCCCACTGGCAGTAACTGATATCCGCCACCCCCCCCATCCCCACTGACAGTAACTGGTCTGCCCCCCATCCACAATGACAGTAACTGTTAACGCCCCTCCCCCACCATGACTGTAACTGATATCTCCCCATCCCCAAAGACAGTAAATGATACCCCTAAGAGCCACTGACAGTAATTGATATCCCCACACCGCCACTGACAGTAACTGATGACCCCCACCCCCTCTGACAGTAAATGATACCCCAACCCCCACTGACTGTAACTGATACCCTCCAAACCTACTGAAAGTAACTGATACCCCGCAATCCCCACTGATAGTAACAGATACGCCCCACCCCACTGACAGTAACTGATACCCCTCAATCCCCACTGATGTAACTGATACCCGCATCCCCACTGACATTAACTGATAACAACCCATCCCCACTGACAGTAACTGATACACCCCCATCCCCACTGACAGGAACTGATACACCCCCCAACCCCACTGACTGTAACTGATAGGCCCCAACACCGTTGATGGTAACTGATACCCTCACATCCCCACTGACAGTAACTGATACTCCCTCACCCCCACTGACTGTAACTGATACCCCCTACCCCCACTGACAGTAACTGATACCCCCCAATCCCCACTGACAGCAACTGATACATCCCCATCCCCACTGACAATAAGTGATACTCCCTCACCCCCACTGACAGTAACTGATATCCCCCACCACTACTGAGAGTAACTGATAACCCCATCCCCACTAACAGTACCTGATACCCCCCATCCCCACTGACAGTGACTGATACCCCTCAATTCCCACTGACAGTAACTGAACAAACCCCAAACCCGCTGACAGTAACTGATGCACCCCCATCCCCACTGACAGTAACTGATAACAAGCCCCCATTCCCACTGACAGTAGCTGATATCCCCATCCCCACTGACAGTAACTGTTGCCTCCCACCCCCACTGACTGTAACTGATACCCCACCATCTACAATGACAGTAACTAATACCCCCATCCCCACTGACAGTTACTGATACCCCCCCACCCTCACTGACAGTAGCTGATACCCCCCACCCCCACTGACAGCAACTGGTACACCCCCATCCCCACTGACAGTAAGTGATACTCCCTCACGCCCACTGACAGTAAGTGATATACCCCACCACTACTGAGAGTAACTGATAACCCCATCCCCACTGACAGTAACTGATACCCCCGAATCCCCACTAACAGTACCTGATACCCTCCACCCCCACTGACAGTAACTGATACCCCTCAATTCCCACTGACAGTAACTGAACAAACCCCAACCCAGCTGACAGTAACTGATGCACCCCCATCCCCACTGACAATAACTAATACCCCCCACCCCCACTGACAGTAACTGATACCCCTCAATTCCCAAGACAGTAACTGGTCTGCCCCACATCCACAATGACAGTAACTGATAACCCCCACCCACACTGACTGTAACTGATACCCCCCCATCACCACTGACAGTAACTCATACCCCTCATTCCCACTGACAGTAACTGATAACCCCTCCATCCCCAATGACTGTAACTGATAACTCCTCCACCCCCACTGACAGTTACTGATACCACCCCATTCCCACTGTCAATAACTGGTACCCTCATCCCCACTGACAGTAATAGATACTCCCCCATCACAACTGATAGTAACTGATACCCCCATCACCACTGACAGTAACTGATACCCTCCCATCCCCACTGACGGTAAATGTTACCCCCGTCCCCTCTGACAGTAACTGATATTCCCCCATCCTCACTAACAGTAACTGACACTCCCCCATCCCCACTGTCAACAACTGGTACCCTCATCCCCACTGACAGTAATAGATACTCCCCCATCACAACTGATAGTAACTGATACCCCCATCACCACTGACAATAACTGATACCCCCATCCCCACTGACGGTAAATGATAACCCCCTCATCCCCACTGACAGTAACTGATACTAAGCCATCCCCTCTGATAGTAACTGATACCCCAGTTCCCACTGACAGTAACTGATACCCCAATCCCCACTGACAGTAACTGATACCTTTCCCCCCTATCCCCACTGACAGTAACTGACACCCCCATGCCCACTGACAGTAACTAATACCCCCATCCCCACTGACATTAACTGATACCCCCATCCCCACTGACAATAACTGATACCACCCATCCCCACTGGCAGTAACTGATATCTCCCAATCCCCACTGACAATAATTGACACCCCCCCGTTTCTCACTGACAGTAAAAGATACCTCCCCCATCCCCACTGACAGTAACTGTTATCCCCATCCCCACTGACAGTAACTGTTGCCTCCCACCCCCACTGACTGTAACTGATACCCCACCATCTACAATGACAGTAACTGATACCCCCATCCCCACTGAAAGTTACTGATACCCCCCCACCCCCACTGACAGTAGCTGATACCCCCCACCCCCACTGACAGCAACTGAAACACACCCATCCCCACTGACAGTAAGTGATACTCCCTCACCCCCACTGACAGTAAGTGATACACCCCATCACTACTGAGAGTAACTGATAACCCCCATCCCCACTGACAGTAACTGATACCCCCGAATCCCCACTAACAGTACCTGATACCCCCCACCCCCACTGACAGTAACTGATACCCCTCAATTCCCACTGACAGTAACTGAACAAACCCCAACCCAGCTGACAGTAGCTGATGCACCCCCCTCCCCACTGACCGTAACTAATACCCCCCACCCCCACTGACAGTAACTGATACCCCTCAATTCCCAAGACAGTAACTGGTCTGCCCCCCATCCACAATGACAGTAACTGATACCCCCATTCCCACTGACAGTAACTGATACCCCCGAATCCCCACTAACAGTACCTGATACCCCCCACCCCCACTGACAGTAACTGATACGCCCCATCCCCACTGACAGTAACTGATACTCCCATCCCCACTGACAGTAACTGATACCCTAACCCCCACCCCCACTGATAGTACCTGATAACCTCACATCCACACTGACAGTAACTAAAAACACCACCCCACTGACAGTAACTGATAGCCCCACACCAGCCAATCCTACTGAATTTAATTGATACACCCCCATCCCCACTAACAGTAACTGATACCACCACTTCCCCACTGACAATAACTGATACCCCCCCATCCCCACTGATAGTAACTGATAACCCCATCCCAAATGACAGTAACTGATACCCTAACCCCCATCCCCACTGACTGTAACTGATACACCGCCATTCCACTGACAGTAACTGATACCCCCCACCCCCACTGACAGTTACTGATAACTCCACATCCATACTGACAGTAACTGATAGCCCCACACCACCACTGACAGTAACTGATACCCCGCCCATCACCACTGACCGTAACTCATACCCCACCCATCCCAACTAACAGTAACTAATACCCCCCATCCACACTGACAGTAACTGATACCCCACCCATCTCCCGTGACAGTAACTGATACCCTAACCCCCACCCCCACTGAGAGTAACTGCTAGCCCCATCACCACTGACAGGAAGTGATACCCTACCCATCACCTCGGACAGTAACTGATACCCTACACCCCCACCCCCACTGTCAGTAACTGATACCCCACCCAACCTAACTGACAATAACTGATACCCTATCCCCCATCCGCACTGACAGTATCTGGTAACCCCCCCATCCCCACTGACAGAAACTGGTACACCCCCATCCCCACTGGCAGTAACTGATTCCGCCCCCCTCCCCCCATCCCCAATGACAGTAACTGATAACCCCCATTCCCACTGACAGTAGCGGATACTCCCCACCCCCACTGACTGTAACTGATACCCCCCAACCACACTGAAAGTAACTGCTACCCCCCATCCCACTGACAGGAAATGATACTCCCCCACTCCCACTGACAGGAACTGATACCCCGCATCTACACTGGCAGTAACTGATACAACCCCATCACCAATGACAGTAACTGATACTCCCTCACCCCCACTGACATTAACTGATACCACCCCTCCATCCCCACTGACAGTAACTGATACCCCCACCCCCACTGACACTATCTGAGGACCCCCCATCCCCATTGACAGTAACTGATTAGCACCATTCACAATGACGGTAACTGATACCCCCATCCCCACTGACAGTAACTGATAACCCACCATCCCCACTGACAGTAACTGATACTCCCTCATCCCCACTGACTGTAACTGATATCCCCCATCCCCACTGACAGTAACTTATATCCCCCATCCCCAATGAGAGTAACTGATAACCCACCATCCCCACTGACAGTAACTGATACTCCCTCATCGCCACTGACAGTACTGATAGCCGCATCCACAATGACAGTAACTGATAACCCCCACCCACACTGACTGTACCTGAAACCCCCCATCACCACTGACAGTAACTCATACCCCCCATTCCCACTGACAGTAACTGATAACCCCCCATCCCCAATGACTGTAACTGATAACTCCCCCACCCCCACTGACAGTTACTGATACCACCCCATTCCCACTGTCAATAACTGGTACCCTCATCCCCACCGACAGTAATAGATACTCCCCCATCACAACTGATAGTAACTGATACCCCCATCACCACTGACAGTAACTGATACCCCCCCATCCCCACTGACGGTAAATGTTACCCCCCGTCCCCTCTGACATTAACTGATATTCCCCCATCCCCACTAACAGTAACTGACACTCCCCCATCCCCACTGTCAACAACTGGTACCCTCATCCCCACTGACAGTAATCGATACTCCCCCATCACAACTGATAGTAACTGATACCCCCATCACCACTGACAATAACTGATACCCCCATCCCCACTGACAGTTACTGATAACACCCCACCCCCACTGACAGTAACTGATGCCCCCCCCATCCCCTCTTACAGTAACTCATACCCCCCTAGCCCCACTTACAGTAATTCATTCCCCCGTCCCTACTGACAGTAACTCATACACCCCCATCCACAATGACAGTAACTGATAACACCCCACCCACACTAACAATAACTGATACCCCCCCATCCCCACTGATACCAGCTGATAACCCAATCCCCACTGACAGTAACAGATACACCCCCATCCACACTGTCATTGACTGTTACTCCCTCATCCCCACTGACAGTAACTGACACCTCCCCACCCCCACTGACAGTAACTGATATCCCCCCATCCCCACTGACAGTAGCTGATTCCCCCTCTTCCTCACTGACAGTAACTGATAAACCCCCGCCCCCAATTACTGTAACTGATACTCCCATCCCCTCTGATAGTACCTGCTACACCACCATCCCCACTGACAGTAACTGATACTACCCCATCCCCTCTGATAGTAACTGATACCCCAATTCCCACTGACAGTAACTGATACCCCAATCCCCACTGACAGTTACTGATACCTTTCCCCCCTATCCCCACTGACAGTAATTGATACCCCCATGCCCACTGACAGTAACAGATACACCCCCATCCACACTGTCATTGACTGTTACTCCCTCATCCCCACTGACAGTAAGTGACATCCCCCCACCCCCACTGACAGTAACTGATATCACCCTATCCCCACTGACAGTAGCTGATTCCCCCTCTTCCCCACTGACAGTAACTGATACCCCCATCCCCACTGACATTAACTGATACCCCCATCCCTACTGACAATAACTGATACCACCCATCCCCACTGGCAGTAACTGATATCTCCCCATCCCCACTGACAATAATTGACACCCCCCCATTCTCACTGACAGTAAATGATACCTCCCCCATCCCCACTGACAGTTACTGTTATCCCCATCCCCACTGACAGTAACTGTTGCCTCCCACCCCCACTGACTGTAACTGATACCCCACCATCTACAATGACAGTAACTGATACCCCCATCCCCACTGAAAGTTACTGATACCCCCCCACCCCCACTGACAGTAGCTGATACCCGCCACCCCCACTGACATTAACTGATACCCCCCATTCACACTAACAGTTACTGATACCCCCATCCCCACTGACATTAACTGATACCCCCCCAACCCCACTGACAGTAACTGATAACCCCCCATCCACGATGACAGTAACTGATAGCCCGCATGTGCAGTGACAGTAACTGATACCACCCCACCCCCACTGACAGAAATAGATACCCCCCATCCCCGCTGACATTAACTGATACCCCCCACCTCCACTGACAGTAACTGATATCTCCCATCCCCAATGAGAGTAACTGATAACCCCGCATCCCCACTGACAGTAACTGATAACCCCCACCCACACTGACTGTAACTGATAACCCCCCACCCCCACTGACACTAACTGATAACCCCCCACCCCCACTGACAGTAACTGATAACCCCCACCCCCACTGACACTAACTGATAACCCCCATCCCCACTGCCACTAACTGATAACCCCCATCCCCACTGACAGTAACTGATAACCCCCCACCCCCACTGACACTAACTGATAACCCCCCATCCCCACTGACAGTAACTGATAACCCCCACCCCCACTGACACTAACTGATAACCCCCATCCCCACTGCCACTAACTGATAACCCCCATCCCCACTGACAGTAACTGATAACCCCCCACCCCCACTGACACTAACTGATAACCCCCCATCCCCACTGACAGTAACTGATAACCCCCCACCCCCACTGACAGAACCTGATACCCCCCACCCCCAATGACAGTAACTGATACCCCCCTTCCCCAGTGACAGCAACTGCTACCCCCATCCCCACTGACAGAAACTGATGCCCCCATCCCCATTGACAGTAAACTGTTACCCCCATCCCCTATGATAGTAACTGATACCTCCATCGCCACTGACAGTAACAGATACCCCCCCAACCCCACTGACAGTAACTGAGACCCCCCCCATCGCCACTGACAGTAAGTGAAACCCCCCCATCCCCATTGATATTAACCGATATTGATGGTGATGGTGATGTGGATGTTCATGGTGATGTGGATGGTGATGGTGATGGTGACGTGGATGGTGATGGTGATGGTGATGTGGATGGTGATGGTGATGTGGATGGTGATGTTGATGTGGATGGTGATGATGATGTGAATGGTGATGGTGATGTGGATGGTGATGGTGATGTGGATGGTGATGGTGATGTGGATGGTGATGGTGATGTGGATGGTGATGGTGATGTGGATGTTGAAGGTGATGTAGATGGTGATGGTGATGTGGATGTTGATGGTGATGTGGATGTTGATGGTGATGTGGATGTTGATGGTGATGTGGATGTTGAAGGTGATGTGGATGGTGATGTGGATGGTGATGGTGATGTGGATGTGGATGTTGATTGTGATGTGGATGTTGAAGGTGATGTAGATGGTGATGGTGATGTGGATGTGGATGTTGATGGTGATGTGGATGGTGATGGTGATGTGAATGTTGATGGTGATGTGGATGCTGGTGATGATGGTGATGGTGATGTGGATGGTGACGGTGATGTGGATGTTGATGATGATGTGGATGTTGATGGTGATGTGGATGGTGATGGTGATGTGGATGGTGATGGTGATGTGGATGGTGATGGTGATGTGGATATTGATGGTGATGTGGATTGTGATGGTGATGTTGATGGTGATGGTGATGTGGATGGTGATGATGTTGTGGATGTTGATGGTGTTGTGGATGGTGATGGTGATGTGGATGGTGATGGTGTTGTGGATGGTGATGGTGATGTGGATGGTGATGCTGTTGTGGATGTTGACAGTGATGTGGATGGTGATGGTGATGTGGATGGTGATGGTGATATGGATGGTGATGTTGATGTGGATGGTGACAGTGATGTGGATGGTGATAGTGATGTGGATGGTGACAGTGATCTGGATGGTGATGGTGATGTGGATGGTGATGTGGATGGTGATGGTGATGTGGATGGTGATGGTGATGTGGATGGTGATGGTGATGTGGATATGGATGGTGATGTGGATGTTGATGCTGATGTGGATGCTGATGGTGATATGGATGGTATTGGTGATGTGAACTGTGAAGTGATGATGTTGAAGAGGATGATAGAACCATAGAACACTACAGCACAGAAAAACAGGCCATTAGGCTCTTCTTGTCTGTGGCCAAATATTATTCCGCTTGTCCCATTGACCTGCACGCAGTCCATAACCCTCCAGACCTCTCCCATCCATGTATCTATCCAATTTATTCTTAAAACCTAAGAGTGAGCCCACATTTACCACGTCAGATGGTAGCTTGTTCCACACTCTCACCGCTCTCTCTGAGCGAAGAAGTTCCCCCTAATGTTCCCCCTAAACCTTTCCCCTTTCACCCTAAAGCCATGTCCTCTCATGTTTATCTCTCCTAATCTAAGTGGAAAGAGCCTACTCGCATTTACTCTGTCTATACCCCTCATAATTTTGTAAATTTCTGTCAAACCTCCCCTCATTCTTCCACGCTCCAAGGAATAAAGTCCTAACCTGTTTAATCTTTTCCTGTAACTCAACTCCTGAAGACCCGGCAACATCCTAGTAAATCTTCTCTGCACTCTCTCAATCTTACTGATATCTTTCCTGTAGTTCGGTGACCAGAACTGCACACAATACTCCAAAGTTGGCCTCACCAATGTCTTATACAACCTCACCATAACATCTCAACTCCTATACTCAATACTTTGATTTATGAAGGCCACTATGCCAAAAGCTTTCTTTACAACCCTGTCTACCTGTGACGCCACTTTCAGGGAACTATGTATCTGAACTGCCAGATCCCTTTGTTCCTCCGCACTCCTCAGTGCCCTACCATTTACTGTGTATGTCCTACCTTGGTTTGACCTTCCAAAATGCAACACCTCACATTTTTCTGCATTAAGCTCCATCTGCCATTTTCTGGCCCGTTTTTCCAGTTGGTCCAGATCTCTCTGCAAGCTTTGAAAGCCTTCCTCACTGTCCACAACACCTCCAATCTTAGTGTCAACAGCAAACTTGCTGATCCAATTCACCACATTATGATCCAAATCATTGATATAGACAACAAACAACAATGGTCCCAGCACAGCTCCCTGAGGCACACCACTAGTCACAGACCTCCAGGCTGAGAAGCAATCATCCACTACCACTCTCTGTCTTCTCCCCCACAGCCAATTTCGTATCCAGTTTACAACCTCTCCATGGATACCAAGTGTCTGAACCTTCTGAACTAACCTCCCATGTGGGACCTTGTCAAAGGCCTTACTAAAGTCCATGTAGACAACATCCACAGCCTTTCCTTCATCTGCTTTCTTGGTAACCTCCTCGAAAAACTCTACAAGATTCGTTAAACATGACCTACCGCGCACAAAGCCATGCTGACTATCCTTAATCAGCCCTTGGCTGTCCAAATAATTATATATCCGATCTCTAACACCTTGCAATAATTTACCTACTACTGACGTCAGGCTCACTGGCCTGTAATTACCTGGTTTACTTTTGGAGCCTTTTTTAAACAACGGAACAACATGAGCTACCCTCCAATCCTCCGGCACCTCACCCGTGGCTAAGGACATTTTAAATATTTCTGCCAGGGCCCCTGATATTTCTACACTAGTCTCCCTCAAGGTCTGAGGGAATATCATGTCTGGCACAGGATATTTATCACCTTTATTTGCTGTAAGGCAGCAAGCATCTCCTACTCTTTAATCTCTATATGTTCCATGACACTACTGCTTGTTTCCCTTCCTTCCTTATACATTATGCCAGTTTCCTGAGTAAATACTGATGCAAAAAAACTGTTTAAGATCTCCTCCATCTCGTGAGGCTCCACACATAGATGACCACTCTGATCTTCAAGCGGACCAAATGTGTCCCTTACTATTCTTTTACTCTTAATATACTTGTAGAAACCCTTCGGGTTTACCTTCACATTATCTGCCAAAGCAAACTCATGTCTTCTTTTTGCCTTCCTGATTTCTTTCTTTAGTATTTTCTTATATTTTCTATATTCTATAAGTACCTCATTTGCTCCTTGTTGCCTATAACTGCTATACACCTCTCTCTTCTTCTTAAACAGATCGCCAATATCCCTTGAAATCTAAGGTTCTCTATGCCTGTTAACTTTGCCTTTAATCCTGACAGGAACATGCAAACTCTGCACTCTCAAAATTTCGCCTTTGAATCCCTTCCACTTACTGAACACATCCTTGCAGAAAACAACTTATCCCAATCCACTCTTTCTAGATCCTTTCTCATTTCCACAGTATTGGCCTTTCTCCAATTTAGAATCTCAACTCGAGGTCCAGACCTATCCTTAACCATGATTAACTTAAAACTAATGACATTGTGGTCACTGGAGCCAAAATGTTCGCCTACACATACTTCTGTCACCTGACCTGTCTGGTTCCCTAATAGGAGATCAAGTATTGCATCCTCTCTCGTTGGTACCTCTATATATTGATTTAGAAAACTTTCCTGAACACATTTGACAAACTCCAAGCCATTCAGCCCTTTTACAGTATGGGAATCCCAGTCAATATGTGGAAAGTTCAAAGCTCCTATTATCACAACTTTCTGTTTCTTACATTGGTCTGCTATCTCTCTACAGATTTGCTCCTCCAATTCTCTTTGACTATTGGGTGGTCTATAATACAACCCTATTAGTGTGGTCACACCTTTCCTGTTCCTCAGCTCCACCCATATGGTGTCTGTAGACGAGCCCTCTGGGTTGTCCTGTCTATGCACAGCTGTGATATTTTCACTGACTAGTAATGCCACTCCTCCCCCTTTCATCCCTCCCCCTCTATCACATCTGAAACAACAGAACCCCGGAACATTGAGCTGCCAGTCCTGGCCCTCCTGTAACCAAGTCTCACTAATAGCAATAATGTCGTAATCCCACGTGGCAATCCATGCCCTAAGCTCATCTGCCTTTCCGACAATACTCCTTGCATTGAAGTAGATGCACATGTGAACATTTCTATCACGTACAAACCTTTGATTTCTGTCTATACAAGCATTCCTCGCTTGACCTTTATCCTCCTCCACCTCACTATCTGCTCTAACATTCTGGTTCCCCTCCCCCTGCAAAGCACTAGCAAACCTACCCACAAGGATGTTAGTCCCCCTCCAGTTCAGGTGCAAACCGTCCCATAAGAACAGGTTCCACCTTCCCTGGAACAGAGCCCAATTGTCCAGAAACATGAAGCCCTCCCTCCTGCACCATCTCCTTAGCCACGTATTTAGCTGCATTATCCTCCTATTTCTAGCCTCACTAGCACGTGGCACAGGTAGCACTCCTGAGATCGCAACCCTGGGAGGTCCTGTCCTTCAACTTAGCACCTAACTCCCTAAACTCTCTTTGCAGGACCTCCTCCTCCCTCCTATCCACCTCATTGGCCCCAAATGGACCACGACATCTGGCTGCTCACTCTCCCTCCTGAGAATACTAAGAACTCGATCCGAGATAACGCGGACCCTGGCACCAGGGAGGCAACAGACCATCCGCGATTCTCAATCTCTCCCACAGAACCTCTTATCTGTTCCCCTAACTATCGAATCCCCTATCACTACTGCTCTCCTCATTTCCCTCCCTCCTTTCTGAGCTAAGGGTCCAGCCTCGGTGCCAGAGACGCGACCACTACAACTTGTCCCTGGTTGGTCGTCCCCACCAACAGTATCCAAAACGGTATACCTATTGTTGATGGGAACGGCCACAGGGATGCTCTGCTCTTTCTGTCTATTCCCCTTCCCTCTCCTGACAGTCACACAGCTACCTGCCCCCTGACTTTTAGGGGTGACTGTCTCCCTGACACTCCTGTCTATTACTGCCTCTGCCTCCCGTATGATCCGAAGTTCATCCACCTCCACCTCCAGTTCCCTAACTTGGTTTGTCAGGAACTGTAGCTGGGTGCACCTTTTACAGGTGTAGTCACCAGGGACAATTGTGGTGTCCCAGACTTCCCACATGCTGCGTTCGGAGCACTCGACTGCCCCAACTGCTGCCTCCATTACCTACAGCTAATTTAATTAAAGGAACTTATCCGGCCCTACCTCACTGGGAGCAAGCTCGTCCTCAACCTCTGCTCGCTGAAGCCTCCTGAGCCAAAGCCTCAAAGCTCCACTCCTTCACTGGGCCACTCACACTGGCCACTCACAGGCTGGCCGCTCCTCTTCAGCTTCCCCTCCTTTTATTTTCAATCTCCCAATCGCCTCTCCTCTCGCTGTTTTCAATCTTCCGACTGTCTCTCCTCTCGCTGTTTTCAATCTCCCGACTGTCTCTCCTCTCACGCTGTTTTCAATCTCCCGACTGTCTCTCCCCGCGCGCTGTTTTCAATCTCCCAATCGCCTCTCCTCTCGCTCTGTTTTCAATCTCCCGACTGTCTCTCCTCTCGCGCTGTTTTCAATCTCCCAATCGCCTCTCCTCTCGCTCTGTTTTCAATCTCCCGACTGTCTCTTCTCTCGTGCTGTTTTCAATCTCCCAATCGCCTCTCCTCTCGCTCTGTTTTCAATCTCCCGACTGTCTCTGCACCCGAGCTGTTTTCAATCTCCCAATCACCGCTCCTCTCGTGCTGTTTTCAATCTCCCGACTATCTGTCCTCTCGCGCTGTTTTCAATCTCCCAATCACCGCTCCTCTCGCGCTGTTTTCAATCTCTCAATCACCTCTCCTCCCACACTGTTTTCAATCTCCCAATCACCGCTCCTCTCGCGCTGTTTTCAATCTCTCAATCACCTCTCCTCTCGCGCTGTTTTCAATCTCCTGACTGCTTCTCCTCCCGCGCTGTTTTCAATCTCCCGACTGTCTCTCCTCTCGCGCTGTTTTCAATCTCCCGACTGTCTCTCCTCTCGCACTGTTTTCAATCTCCCGACTGTCTCTCCTCTCGCGCTGTTTTCAATATCCCAATCGCCTCTCCTCTCGCTCTGTTTTCAATCTCCCGACTGTCTCTGCACCCGCGCTGTTTTCAATCTCCCAATCACCTCTCCTCTCGTGCTGTTTTCAATCTCCCGACTGTCTGTCCTCTCGCGCTGTTTTCAATCTCCCAATCACCGCTCCTCTCGCGCTGTTTTCAATCTCTCAATCACCTCTCCTCTCGCGCTGTTTTCAATCTCCTGACTGCTTCACCTCCCGCGCTGTTTTCAATCTCCCAATCACCTCTCCTCTCGCGCTGTTTTCAATCTCCCGACTGTCTCTCCTCTCGCGCTGTTTTCAATATCCCAATCGCCTCTCCTCTCGCTCTGTTTTCAATCTCCCGACTGTCTCTGCACCCGCGCTGTTTTCAATCTCCCAATCACCTCTCCTCTCGTGCTGTTTTCAATCTCCCGACTGTCTGTCCTCTCGCGCTGTTTTCAATCTCCCAATCACCGCTCCTCTCGCGCTGTTTTCAATCTCTCAATCACCTCTCCTCTCGCGCTGTTTTCAATCTCCTGACTGCTTCACCTCCCGCGCTGTTTTCAATCTCCCAATCACCTCTCCTCTCGCGCTGTTTTCAATCTCCCAATCACCTCTCCTCCCGCGCTGTTTTCAATCTCCCAATCACCTCTCCTCTCGCGCTGTTTCCAATCTCCCGACTGTCTCTCCTCTTGCGCTGTTTTCAATCTCTTGACTGTCTCTCCTCTCGTGCTGCTTATAATTTCCCAATCACCTCTCCTCTCGCGCTGTTTTCAATCTCCCAATCACCTCTCCTCTTGTGCTGTTTTCAATCTCCCGACTGTCTCTCCACCTGCGCTGTTTTCAATCTCCAAATCGCCTCTCCTCTCGCTCTGTTTTCAATCTCCCGATTGTCTCTCCACCCGCGCTGTTTTCAATCTCCCAATCACCTCTCCTCTCGCGCTGTTTCCAATCTGCCGACTGTCTCTCCTCTCACGCTGTTTTCAATCTCTTGACTGTCTCTCCTCTCGTGCTGCTTACAATCTCCCAATCACCTCTCCTCTCACGCTGTTTTCAATCTGCCGACTGTCTCTCCTCTCGCGCTGTTTACAATCTCCCGACTGCGTCTACTCTCGCGCTGTTTTCAATCTCCCAATCACCTCTTCACTCATGCTGTTTTCAATCTCCCAATCACCTCTTCTCTCGTGCTGTTTTCAATCTCCCAATCACCTCTTCTCTCGTGCTGTTTTCAATCTCCCAATCACCTCTTCACTCGTGCTGTTTTCAATCTCCCAACCGTCTCTCCTCTTGCGCTGTTTTCAATCTCCCGACTGTTTGTCCACTCGCGCTGTTTTCAATCTCCCAATCACCTCTCCTCTCGCGCTGTTTTCAATCTCCTGACTGACTCTCCTCTCGCGCTGTTTTCAATATCCCGACTGCCTCTCCTCTCGTGCTGTTTTCAATCTCCTAATCACCTCTCCTCTTGCGTTGTTTTCAATCTCCCAACTGCCTCTCCTCTCACGCTGTTTTCAATCTCCCGATTAGCTCTCCTCTTTCATTATTTTCAATCTCCCGACTGTCTGTCCTCTCGCGCTGTTTTCAATCTCCCAATCACCTCTCCTCTCGTGCTGTTTTCAATCTCAAAATCACCTCTCCTCTCGCGCTGTTTTCAATATCCTGACTGACTCTCCTCTCGCGCTGTTTTCAATATCCCGACTGCCTCTCCTCTCGTGCTGTTTTCAATCTCCCGATCACCTCTCCTCTTGCGTTGTTTTCAATCTCCCAACTGCCTCTCCTCTCGTGCTATTTTCAATCTCCCAACTGTCGCTCCTCTCGTGCTGTTTTCAATCTCCAAACTGACTCTCCTCTCGCGTTGTTTTCAATTTCCCGATGATGGTGATGTTGATGGTGATGGTGATATGTATTGTGATGGTGATGTGGACTGTGACGTTATGATGATGACGTGGAAAATGATTGTGATGTGGATGTTGATGATGAGGTGTATTGTGATGGTAATGTGGACTGTGACATGATGTTGGTGATGTGGATGATGATTATGATGTGGATGTTGATGGTGATGTGGATGTTGACGGTGATGTGGATGGTGATGTGGATGGTGATGGTGATTTGGATGATGATGATGATGTGGATGTTGATGGTGATGTGGATGTTGATGGTGATGTGGATGTTGATGGTGATGTGGATGTTGATGGTGATTTGGATGATGATGATGATGTGGATGTTGATGGTGATGTGGATGTTGATGGTGATGTGGATGTTGATGGTGATGTGGATGTGGATGGTGATGTGGATGGTGGTGTAGATGGTGATGGTGATGTGGATGTTGACGGTGATGTGGATGGTGATGGTGATGTGGATGTTGATGGTGATGTGGATGTTGATGGTGATGTGGATGTTGATGGTGATGTTGATGGTGATGTTGATGGTGATGGTGATGGTGATGTGGATGGTGATGGTGATGGTGATGTGGATATTGATGGTGATGTGGATGGTGATGGGGATGTTGATGGTGATGGTGATGTGGATGGTGATGTTAATGTGGATGGTGTTGGTGATGTGGATGTTGATGGTGATGTGGATGTTGATGGTGATGTGGATGGTGATGGTGATGTGGATGGTGATGGTGATGGTGATGTGGATGTTGATGGTGATGTGGATGGTGATGATGATGGTGATGGTGTTGTGGACGGAGATGGAGTTGTGGATGGTGATAATGATGGTGATGGTGTTGTGGACGGTGACGGCGATGGTGATGATGTTGTTGACGGTTCATGATGATGGTGATGTTGTTCTGGATGGCGATGATGACAGTGGTGATGATGGTGTTATGGACGGTGATGATGATCGTGATGGTGTTGTGGCCAGTGAGGATGATGGTGATGGTGTTGTGGACGGTCATGATGATGGTGATTGTGTTGTGGACAGTGATGATGACGGCGAAGGTGTTGTGGACGGTAACGGTGATGATGATGGTGTTGTGGACGGTGATGGCGATTGTGATGATATTGTTGACGGTGATAATGACGGTGATGATGATGGTGTTGTGGACGGTGATGATGATCGTGATGGTGTTGTGGACGGTGATGATGATGATGGGGATGGTGTTGTGGGTGGTGATGATGATGGTGATGGTATTGTGGACTGTGATGATGATGATGATGGTGTTGTGGACGATAATGATGATGATGGTGTTGTGGACGGTGATGGTGATGATGATGTTGTTGTTGACGGTGATGATGAGGGTGATGGTGTTGTGGACGGTGATGATGACGGTAATGATGATGCTTTTGTGGACGGTGATGATGATGGTGATGGTGTTGTGGACGGTGATGATGATGGTGATGGTGTTGTGGACAGTGATGATGTCGGTGATGATGATGTTGTTGTGGACGGTGATGATGACGGTGATGGTGTTGTGGACAGTGATGATGATGATGATAGTGTTGTGGATGGTGATGGTGATGCTAATGGTGTTGTGGATGGTGATGATGTTGATGATGGTGTTGTGGATGGTGATGATGTTGATGATGGTGTTGTGGACGGTGATGATGATGGTGTTGTGGACGGTGATGGTGATGATGATGGTGTTGTTGACGGTGATGATGAGGGTGATGGTGTTGTGGACGGTGATGATGATGGTAATGATGATGGTGTTGTAGACGGTGATGATGATGGTGATGGTGTTGTGGACGGTGATGATGATGGTGATGGTGTTGTGGACGGTGATGATGTCGGTGATGATGTTGTTGTGGACGGTGATGATGACGGTGATGGTGTTGTGGACAGTGATGATGATGATGATGGTGTTGTGGATGGTGATGGTGATGCTGATGGTGTTGTGGATGGTGATGATGTTGATGATGGTGTTGTGGACAGTGATGGTGATGATGATGGTATTGTGGACGGTGATGATGATGGTGATGGTGTTGTGGACGGTAATGGTGACGATCATGTTGTTGTGGATGGTGATGATGACGGTGATAGTGATGGTGTTGTGGATGGTGATGGTGATGGTGTTGTGGACGGTGATGATGATGATGGTGTTGTGGATGGTGATGGTGATGCTAATGGTGTTGTGGACAGTGATGATGATGATGGTGATGGTGTTGTGGATGGTGATGGTGATGCTAATGGTGTTGTGGACAGTGATGATGATGATGATGGTGATGGTGTTGTGGACAGTGATGGTGATGTTGATGGTGTTATGGATGGTGATGATGATGATGGTATTGTGGACCGTGATGGTGCTGCTGATGATGTTGTGGATGGTGATGATGATGGTGATGGTGTTGTGGAGGGTGATGATGATGATGGTGGTGTTGTGGACGGTGATGATGATGGTGTTGTGGACGGTGATGGTGCTGGTGATGGTGTTGTGGACGGTGATGATGATGGTGATGGTGTTGTGGATGGTGATGATGATGATGATTGTGTTGTGGACGGTGACGATGGTGATGGTGTTGTGGATGTTGATGATGATGGTGATGGTGTTGTAGATGGTGATGATGATGGTGATGGTATTGTGGATGGTGATGATGATGGTGATGGTGTTGATGATGGTGATGGTGCTGTGGACGGTGATGATGATAGTGATGGTGTTGTGGACGGTGATGATGATGGTGATGGTGATGTTGTTGTGGACGGTGATGATGATGATGATGATGGTGTTGTGGATGGTCATGATGATGATGATGGTATTGTGGACCGTGATGGTGCTGCTGATGATGTTGTGGATGGTGATGATGATGGTGATGGTGTTGTGGAGGGTGATGATGATGATGGTGGTGTTGTGGACGGTGATGATGATGGTGTTGTGGACGGTGATGGTGCTGGTGATGGTGTTGTGGACGGTGATGATGATGGTGATGGTGTTGTGGATGGTGATGATGATGATTGTGTTGTGGACGGTGACGATGGTGATGGTGTTGTGGATGTTGATGATGATGGTGATGGTGTTGTAGATGGTGATGATGATGGTGATGGTATTGTGGATGGTGATGATGATGGTGATGGTGTTGATGATGGTGATGGTGCTGTGGACGGTGATGATGATAGTGATGGTGTTGTGGACGGTGATGATGATGGTGATGGTGATGTTGTTGTGGACGGTGATGATGATGATGATGATGGTGTTGTGGATGGTGATGATGATGATGATGGTATTGTGGACGGTGATGGTGCTGGTGATGGTGTTGTGGACAGTGGTGGAGATGCTGATGGTGTTGTGGACGGTGATGATGATGATGGTGTTGTGGACGGTGATGATGATGGTGATAATGATGGTGTTGTGGACGGTGATGATGATGATGGTATTGTGGATGGTGCTGGTGCTGGTGATGGTGTTGTGGACGGTGATGATGATGATGATAATGGTGTTGTGGACGGTGATGATGGTGATGATGATGGTGTTGTGGACGGTGATGATGATGATGATGGTGTTGTGGACGGTGATGATGATCATGATGCTGTTGTGGACGGTGATGATGATGTGTTAGTGTTGTGGACGGTGATGATGATGGTGATGGTGTTGTGGAAGGTGATAATTATGGTGATGGTGTTGTGAGTAGTGATGGTGATGGTGATGGTGTTGTGGACGGTGATGATGATGATGGTGGTGTTGTGGACAGTGATGATGATGGTGGTGTTGTGGATGGTGATGGTGATGCTAATGGTGTTGTGGACAGTGATGGTGATGTTGATGGTGTTATGGATGGTGATGATGATGATGATGGTATTGTGGACGGTGATGGTGCTGGTGATGGTGTTGTGGACGGTGATGATGATGGTGATGGTGTTGTGGACGGTGATGATGACGATGGTGTTGTGGACGGTGATGATGATGGTGTTGTGGACGGTGATGATGATGATGATGGTGTTGTGGACGGTGATGATGATGGTGATGATGTTGTGGACGGTGATGATGATGGTGATGGTGATGTTGTTGTGGACAGTGATGATGATGATGGTGATGGTGTTGTGGACAGTGATGGTGATGCTGATGGTGTTGTGGACGGTGATGATGATGATGGTGTTGTGGACGGTGATGATGATGGTGATAATGATGGTGTTGTGGACGGTGGTGATGATGATGGTATTGTGGACGGTGATGGTACTAGTGATGGTGTTGTGGACGGTGATGATGATGATGATAGTGTTGTGGACGGTGATGATGATGGTGATGATGATGGTGTTGTGGATGGTGATGATGATGGTGATGGTATTGTGGACGGTGATGATGATGATGGTGTTGTGGACGGTGATGATGATGGTGATGGTGTTGTGGAGAGCGATGATGGTAATGATGGTGTTGTGGACAGTTATGATGATGGTGATGGTGTTGTGGACGGTGATGATGATGATGATGGTGTTGTGGATGGTGATGATGATGGTGTTGTGGATGGTGATGATAATCATGATGCTGTTGTGGACGGTGATGATGATGGTGTTAGTGTTGTGGACGGTGATGATGATTGTGATAGTGTTGTGTACGGTGATGATGATGGTGATGGTGTTGTGAGCAGTGATGGTGATGGTGATGGTGTTGTGGACGGTGATGATGATGGTGATGGTGTTGTGGACGGTGACGATGGTGATGGTGTTGTGGATGCTGATGATGATGGTGATGGTGTTGTAGATTGTGATGATGGTGATGGTATTGTAGATGGTGATGATGATGGTGATGGTTTTGATGATGGTGATGGTGCTGTGGACGGTGATGATGATAGTGTTGCTGTTGTGGACGGTGATGATGATGGTGATGGTGATGTTGTTGTGGACGGTGATGATGATGATGATGATGGTGTTGTGGATGGTGATGATGATGATGATGGTATTGTGGACGGTGATGGTGCTGGTGATGGTGTTGTGGACAGTGGTGGTGATGCTGATGGTGTTGTGCACGGTTATGATGATGATGGTGTTGTGGACGGTGATGATGATGGTGATAATGATGGTGTTGTGGACGGTGATGATGATGATGGTATTGTGGATGGTGCTGGTGCTGGTGATGGTGTTGTGGATGGTGATGATGATGATAATGGTGTTGTGGACGGTGATGATGATGGTGATGATGATGGTGTTGTGCATGGTGATGATGATGGTGAAGGTGTTGTGGATGGTTATGATGATGGTGATGGTGTTGTGGACGGTGATGATGATGATGATGGTGTTGTGGACGGTGATGATGGTGTTGTGGACGGTGATGATGATCATGATGCTGTTGTGGACGGTGATGATGATGTGTTAGTGTTGTGGACGGTGATGATGATGGTGATGGTGTTGTGGAAGGTGATGATTATGGTGATGGTGTTGTGAGTAGTGATGGTGATGGTGATGGTGTTGTGGACAGTGATGATGGTGATGGTGTTGTGGACAGTGATGATGATGATGGTGGTGTTGTGGATGGTGATGGTGATGCTAATGGTGTTGTGGACAGTGATGGTGATGTTGATGGTGTTATGGATGGTGATGATGATGATGGTATTGTGGACGGTGATGGTGCTGGTGATGGTGTTGTGGACGGTGATGATGATGGTGATGGTGTTGTGGACGGTGATGATGACGATGGTGTTGTGGACGGTGATGATGATGGTGTTGTGGACGGTGATGATGATGATGATGGTGTTGTGGACGGTGATGATGATGGTGATGGTGTTGTGGACGGTGATGATGATGGTGATGGTGATGTTGTTGTGGACAGTGATGATGATGATGGTGATGGTGTTGTGGACAGTGATGGTGATGCTGATGGTGTTGTGGACGGTGATGATGATGATGGTGTTGTGGACGGTGATGATGATGGTGATAATGATGGTGTTGTGGACGGTGATGATGATGATGGTATTGTGGACGGTGATGGTACTGGTGATGGTGTTGTGGACGGTGGATGATGATGATAGTGTTGTGGACGGTGATGATGATGGTGATGATGATGGTGTTGTGCATGGTGATGATGATGGTGATGGTGTTGTGGACGGTGATGATGATGATGGTGTTGTGGACGGTGATGATGATGGTGATGGTGTTGTGGAGAGTGATGATGGTAATGATGGTGTTGTGGACAGTTATGATGATGGTGATGGTGTTGTGGACGGTGATGATGATGGTGTTGTGGATGGTGATGATGATGATGGTGTTGTGGATGGTGATGATAATCATGATGCTGTTGTGGACGGTGATGATGATGGTGTTAGTGTTGTGGACAGTGATGATGATGGTGATAGTGTTGTGGATGGTGATGATGATGGTGATGGTGTTGTGAGCAGTGATGGTGATGGTGATGGTGTTTTGGTTCGGTGATGATGATGGTGATGGTGTTGTGGACGGTGATGATGATGGTGATGATGTTGTGGACGGTGATGATGATGGTGATGGTCTTGTGGACGGTGATGATGATGATGGTGTTGTTGACTGTGATGATGATCGTGATGATGTTGTGGACGGTGATGATGATCATGATGCTGTTGTGGACGGTGATGATGATGGTGATGGTGTTGTGAGGAGTGATGGTAATGGAGATGGTGTTGTGGACGTTGATGATGATGGTGATGGTGTTGTGGATGGTGATGGTGATGGTGTTGTGGATGGTGATGGTGATGGTGTTGTGGATGGTGATGATGATCATGATGGTGTTGTGGACGGTGATGATGATGATGATGGTGATGGTGTTGTGAGCAGTGATGGTGATGGTGTTGTGGACGGTGATGATGATGATGGTGATGGTGTTGTGGACAGTGATGGTGATGATGATGATGATGGTATTGTGGACGGTGATGGTGCTGGTGATGGTGTTGTGGACAGTGATGGTGATGCTGATGGTGTTGTGGACGGTGATGGTGATGGTGATAATGATGGTGTTGTGGACGGTGATGATGACGGTGATAATGATGGTGTTGTGGACGGTGATGATGATGATGGTGTTGTGGACGGTGATGATGATGATGGTGTTGTGGACGGTGATGATGATGGTGAAGGTGTTGTGGACGGTGATGATGATGGTGATGATGATGGTGTTGTGGATGGTGATGATGATGGTGATGGTGTTGTGGACGGTGATGATGATGATGGTGTTGTGGACGGTGATGATGATGGTGATGGTGTTGTGGAGAGTGATGATGGTAATGATGGTGTTGTGGACAGTTATGTTGATGGTGATGGTGTTGTGGACGGTGATGATGATGATGATGGTGTTGTGGATGGTGATGATGATGATGATGGTGTTGTGCACGGTGATGATAATCATGATGCTGATGTGGACGGTGAAGATGATGGTGTTAGTGTTGTGGACGGTGATGATGATGGTGATAGTGTTGTGGACGGTGATGATGATGGTGATGGTGTTGTGAGCAGTGATGGTAATGGTGTTGTGGACGGTGATATTGATGGTGATTGTGTTGTGGACGGTGATGATGATGGTGATGGTGTTGTGGACGGTGATGATGATGATGGTGTTGTGGACGGTGATGATGATGGTGATGATGTTGTGAGGAGTGATGGTAATGGTGATGGTGTTGTGGACGGTGATGGTGATGGTGATGGTGTTATGGATGGTGATGGTGATGGTGTTGTGGAAGGTGATGATGATCATGATGGTGTTGTGGATGGTGATGATGATGATGGTGATGGTGTTGTGGACGGTGATGATGATCGTGATTGTGATGGTGATGATGGTGATGGTGTTGTGGATGTTGATGTTGATGTGGATGTTGACAGTGATGTGGATGTTGACGGTGATGTGGATGGTGATGGTGATGTGGATGTTGATGGTGATGTGGATGTTGATGGTGATGTGGATGGTGATGATGATGTGGATGGTGATGGTGATGGTGATGGTGATGTGGATATTGATGGTGATGTGGATGGTGATGGTGATGTGGATGGTGATGTTAATGTGGATGGTGTTGGTGATGTGGATGTTGATGGTGATGTGGATGTTGATGGTGGTGTGGATGGTGATGGTGATGTGGATGGTGATGGTGATGGTGATGTGGATGTTGATGGTGATGTGGATGGTGATGATGATGGTGATGGTGTTGTGGACGGTGATGGTGTTGTGGATGGTGATAATGATGGTGATGGTGTAGTGGACGGTGACGGCGATGGTGATGATGTTGTTGATGGTTCATGATGATGGTGATGTTGTTGTGGATGGCGATGATGACAGTGGTGATGATGGTGTTATGGACGGTGATTATGATGGTGATGGTGTTGTGGACGGTGAAGATGATGATGGTGTTGTGGACGGTGATGATGATGGTGATGGTGTTGTGGAGAGTGATGATGGTAATGATGGTGTTGTGGACAGTTATGTTGATGGTGATGGTGTTGTGGACGGTGATGATGATGATGATGGTGTTGTGGATGGTGATGATGATGATGATGGTGTTGTGCACGGTGATGATAATGGTGATAGTGTTGTGGACGGTGATGATGATGGTGATGGTGTTGTGAGCAGTGATGGTGATGGTGTTGTGGACGGTGATATTGATGGTGATGGTGTTGTGGACGGTGATGATGATGGTGATGGTGTTGTAGACGGTGATGATGATGATGGTGTTGTGGACGGTGATGATGATGGTGATGATGTTGTGGACGGTGATGATGATGGTGATGGTGTTGTGGACGGTGATGATGATGGTGATGGTCTTGTGGGCGGTGATGATGATGATGGTGTTGTGGACTGTGAAGATGATGGTGATGATATTGTGGACGGTGACGATGATCATGATGCTGTTGTGGACGGTGATGGTGATGGTGATGGTTGAGGAGTGATGGTAATGGTGATGGTGTTGTGGACGGTGATGGTGATGGTGATGGTGTTGTGGATGGTGATGTTGATGGTGTTGTGGACGGTGATGATGATCATGATGGTGTTGTGGACGGTGATGATGATGATGATGGTGATGGTGTTGTGGACGGTGATGATGGTCGTGATTGTGATGGTGATGATAGTGATGGTGTTGTGGATGTTGATGTTGATGTGGATGTTGACGGTGATGTGGATGTTGACGGTGATGTGGATGGTGATGGTGATGTGGATGTTGATGGTGATGTGGATGTTGATGGTGATGTGGATGGTGATGGTGATGTGGATGGTGATGGTGATGGTGATGTGGATATTGATGGTGATGTGGATGTTGACGGTGATGTGGATGTTCACGGTGATGTGGATGTTGACGGTGATGTGGATGGTGATGGTGATGTGGATGTTGATGGTGATGTGCATGGTGATGGTGATGTGGATGGTGATGGTGATGGTGATGGTGATGTGGATATTGATGGTGATGTGGATGGTGATGGTGATGTGGATGGTGGTGTTAATGTGGATGGTGTTGGTGACGTGGATGTTGATGGTGATGTGGATGTTGATGGTGATGTGGATGGTGATGGTGATGTGGATGATGATGGTGATGGTGATGTGGATGTTGATGGTGATGTGGATGGTGATGATGATGGTGATAGTGTTGTGGACGGTGATGGTGTTGTGGATGGTGATAATGATGGTGATGGTATTGTGGACGGTGATGGCGATGGTGATGATGTTGTTGACGGTTCATGATGATGGTGATGTTGTTGTGGATGGCGATGATGACAGTGGTGATGATGGTGTTATGGACGGTGATGATGAACATGATGGTGTTGTGGACGGTGATGATGATGACGGTGATGGTGTTGTGGAAGGTGATGATGATGGTGATGGTGTTATGAGCAGTGATGGTGATGATGATGGTGTTGTGGATGGTGATGATGGTGATAGTGTTGTGGACGGTGATGATGATGATGATGGTGTTGTGGATGGTGATGGTGATGCTAATGGTGTTGTGGACAGTGATGATGATGATTATGGTGATGGTGTTGTGGACAGTGATGGTGATGTTGATGGTGTTGTGGATGGTGATGATGATGATGGTGTTGTGGACGGTGACGATGGTGATGGTGCTGTGGATGCTGATGATGATGGTGATGGTGTTGTGGACGGTGATGATGATGGTGATGGTGTTGATGATGGTGATGGTGTTGTGGATGGTGATGATGATGATGGTGTTGTGGACGGTGACGATGGTGATGGTGTTGTGGATGCTGGTGATGATGGTGATGGTGTTGTGGATGGTGATGATAATGGTGATGGTGTTGTGGACGGTGATGATGATGGTGATGGTGTTGATGGTGTTGTGGATGGTGATGATGACGGTGATAGTGATGGTGTTGTGGACGGTGATGATGATGGTGATGGTGATGTTGTTGTGGATGGTGATGATGATGATGGTGATGGTGTTGTGGACAGTGATGGTGATGATGATGATGATGGTATTGTGGACGGTGATGGTGCTGGTGATGGTGTTGTGGACAGTGATGGTGATGCTGATGGTGTTGTGGACGGTGATGATGATGGTGATAATGATGGTGTTGTGGACGGTGATGATGATGGTGATAATGATGGTGTTGTGGACGGTGATGATGATGATGATGATGATGGTATTGTGGACGTTGATGGTACTGGTGATGGTGTT
Organism: Carcharodon carcharias; assembly: GCF_017639515.1. Taxonomy (NCBI): domain Eukaryota; kingdom Metazoa; phylum Chordata; class Chondrichthyes; order Lamniformes; family Lamnidae; genus Carcharodon; species Carcharodon carcharias. The sequence continues at coordinate 9,556,409 of NC_054471.1, forward strand.
GTGGACGGTGATGATGATGGTATTGTAGACGGTGATGATGATGGTGATGATGATGGTGTTGTGGATGGTGATGATGATGGTGATGGTGTTGTGGACGGTGATGATGATGATGGTGTTGTGGACGGTGATGATGATGGTGATGGTGTTGTGGACGGTGATGATGATGATGATGGTGTTGTGGACGGTGGTGATGATGGTGATGGTGTTGTGGAGAGTGATGATGGTAATGATGGTGTTGTGGACAGTTATGTTGATGGTGATGGTGTTGTGGACGGTGATGATGATGATGATGGTGTTGTGGATGGTGATGATGATGATGATGGTGTTGTGGACGGTGATGATAATCATGATGCTGATGTGGACGGTGATGATGATGGTGATTGTGTTGTGAGCAGTGATGGTGATGGTGATGGTGTTGTGGACGGTGATATTGATGGTGATGGTGTTGTGGACGGTGATATTGATGGTGATGATGTTGTGGACGGTGATGATGATGATGGTGTTGTGGACGGTGATGATGATGGTGATGATGTTGTGGACGGTGATGATGATGGTGATGGTGTTGTGGACGGTGATGATGATGGTGATGGTCTTGTGGACGGTGATGATGATGATGGTGTTGTGGACTGTGACGATGATGATGATGGTGTTGTGGATGGTGACGATGATCATGATGCTGTTGTGGATGGTGATGGTGATGGTGATGGTGTTGTGAGGAGTGATGGTAATGGTGATAGTGTTGTGGACGGTGATGATGATGGTGATGGTGTTGTGGATGGTGATGGTGATGGTGTTGTGGATGGTGATGATGATCATGATGGTGTTGTGGACGGTGATGATGATGATGATGGTGATGGTGTTGTGGACGGTGATGATCGTGATTGTGATGGTGATGATGATGGTGATGGTGTTGTGGATGTTGATGTTGATGTGGATGTTGACGGTGATGTGGATGTTGACGGTGATGTGGATGGTGATGTTGATGTGGATGTTGATAGTGATGTGGATGTTGATGGTGATGTGGATGGTGATGGTGATGTGGATGGTGATGGTGATGGTGATGTGGATATTGATGGTGATGTTGATGTTGATGGTGATGTGGATGGTGATGGTGATGTGGATGTTGATGGTGATGTGGATGTTGATGGTGATGTGGATGGTGATGGTGATGTGGATGTTGATGGTGATGGTGATGGTGATGTGGATATTGATGGTGATGTGGATGTTGATGGTGATGTGGATGGTGATGGTGATGTGGATGGTGATGTTAATGTGGATGGTGTTGGTGATGTGGATGTTGATGGTGATGTGGATGTTGATGGTGATGTGGATGGTGAAGGTGATGTGGATGGTGATGGTGATGGTGATGTGGATGTTGATGGTGATGATGATGGAGATGGTGTTGTGGACGGTGATGGTGTTGTGGATGGTGATAATGATGGTGATGGTGTTGTGGCCGGTGACGGCGATGGTGATGATGTTGTTGACGGTTCATGATGATGGTGATGTTGTTGTGGATGGCGATGATGACAGTGGTGATGTTGGTGTTATGGACGGTGATGATGAGGGTGATGGTGTTGTGGCCAGTGAGGATGATGGTGATGGTGTTGTGGACGGTCATGATGATGGTGATTGTGTTGTGGATGGAGATGATGATGGCGATGGTGTTGTGGACGGTGACAGTGATGATGATGTTGTTGTGGACGGTGATGGCGATTGTGATGATATTGTTGACGGTGATAATGACGGTGATGGTGATGGTGTTGTGGACGGTGATGATGATCGTGATGGTGTTGTGGACGGTGATGATGATGATGCGGATGGTGTTGTGGATGGTGATGATGATGGTGATGGTGTTGTGGACGGTGATGATGATGATGATGGTGTTGTGGACGATGATGATGATGATGTTGTTGTGGACGGTGATGGTGATGATGATGGTGTTGTTGACGGTGTTGATGAGGGTGATGGTGTTGTGGACGGTGATGATGACGGTAATGATGATGGTGTTGTGGACGGTGATGATGATGGTGATGGTGTTGTGGACAGTAATGATGATGGTGATGGTGTTGTGGACAGTGATGATGTCGGTGATGATGATGTTGTTGTGGACGGTGATGATGACGGTGATGGTGTTGTGGTCAGTGATGATGATGATGATGCTGTTCTGGATGGTGATGATGATGGTGTTGTGGACGGTGATGATGATCATGATGGTGTTGTGGACGGTGATGATGATGGTGATGGTGTTGTGAGCAGTGATGGTGATGGTGATGGTGTTGTGGACGGCGATGATGATGGTGATGGTGTTGTGGACGGTGATGATGATGATGATGGTGTTGTGGATGGTGATGGTGATGCTAATGGTGTTGTGGATGGTGATGATGATGATTATGGTGATGGTGTTGTGGACAGTGATGGTGATGATGATGGTATTGTGGATGGTGATGATGATGGTGATGGTGTTGTGGACGTTAATGGTGACGATCATGTTGTTGTGGATGGTGATGATGATGGTGATGGTGATGGTGTTGTGGACGGTGATGATGATGGTGATGGTGTTGTGGACGGTGATGATGTCGGTGATGATGATGTTGTTGTGGACGGTGATGATGACGGTGATGGTGTTGTGGACAGTGATGATGATGGTGTTGTGGATGGTGATGGTGATGCTAATGGTGTTGTGGATGGTGATGATGTTGATGATGGTGTTGTGGATGGTGAGGATGTTGATGATGGTGTTGTGGATGGTGATGGTGTTGCTAATGGTGTTGTGGATGGTGATGATGATGATTATGGTGATGGTGTTGTGGACAGTGATGGTGATGATGATGGTGATGGTGTTGTGGACGGTAATGGTGACGATCATGTTGTTGTGGATGGTGATGATGACGGTGATAGTCATGGTGTTGTGGATGGTGATGATGATGATGGTGTTGTGGATGGTGATGGTGATGCTAATGGTGTTGTGGACAGTGATGGTGATGTTGATGGTGTTATGGATGGTGATGATGATGATGATTGTATTGTGGACAGTGATGGTGCTGGTGATGGTGTTGTGGACGGTGATGATGATGGTGATGGTGTTGTGGATGGTGATGATGATGGTATGGTGTTGTGGACGGTGATGATGATGGTGATGGTGTTGTGGACAGTGATGGTGATGCTGATTGTGTTGTGGACAGTGATGATGATGATGATGGTATTGTGGATGTTGATGATGATGGTGATGGTGTTCTGGAAGGTGATGGTGACGATCATGGTGTTGTGGACGGTGATGATGACGGTGATAGTGATGGTGTTGTGGACGGTGATGATGATGGTGATGGTGATGGTGTTGTTGAACGTGATGATGATGATGATGGTGTTGTGGATGGTGATGGTGATGCTAATGGTGTTGTGGATGGTGAGGATGTTGATGATGGTGTTGTGGATGGTGATGGTGTTGCTAACGGTGTTGTGGATGGTGATGATGATGATTATGGTGATGGTGTTGTGGACAGTGATGGTGATGATGATGGTGATGGTGTTGTGGACGGTAATGGTGACGATCATGTTGTTGTGGATGGTGATGATGACGGTGATAGTCATGGTGTTGTGGATGGTGATGATGATGATGGTGTTGTGGATGGTGATGGTGATGCTAATGGTGTTGTGGACAGTGATGGTGATGTTGATGGTGTTATGGATGGTGATGATGATGATGATTGTATTGTGGACGGTGATGGTGCTGGTGATGGTGTTGTGGACGGTGATGATGATGGTGATGGTGTTGTGGACAGTGATGGTGATGCTGATTGTGTTGTGGACAGTGATGATGATGATGATGGTATTGTGGATGTTGATGATGATGGTGATGGTGTTCTGGAAGGTGATGGTGACGATCATGGTGTTGTGGACGGTGATGATGACGGTGATAGTGATGGTGTTGTGGACGGTGATGATGATGGTGATGGTGATGGTGTTGTTGAACGTGATGATGATGATGATGGTGTTGTGGATGGTGATGGTGATGCTAATGGTGTTGTGTACAGTGATGATGATGATGATGATGGTGATGGTGTTGTGGACAGTGATGGTGATGTTGATGGTGTTATGGATGGTGATGATGATGATGATGGTATTGTGGACCGTGATGGTGCTGGTGATGGTGTTGTGGACAGTGATGATGATGGTGATGGTGTTGTGGAGGGTGCTGATGGTGATGGTGGTGTTGTGGACGGTGATGATGATGGTGTTGTGGACGGTGATGATGATGGTGATGGTGTTGTGGACAGTGATGGTGCTGGTGATGGTGTTGTGGACGGTGATGATGATGGTGATGGTGTTGTGGATGGTGATGATGATGATTGTGTTGTGGACGGTGACGATGGTGATGGTGTTGTGGATGCTGATGATGATGGTGACGGTGTTGTGGATGGTGATGATGATGGTGATGGTGTTGTGGACGGTGATGATGATGGTGATGGTGTTGATGATGTTGATGGTGTTGTGGACGGTGATGATGATAGTGATGGTGTTGTGGACGGTGATGATGATGGTGATGATGATGTTGTGGACGATGATGATGATGATGGTGTTGTGGATGGTGATGATGATGATGATGGTATTGTGGACGGTGATGGTGCTGGTGATGGTGTTGTGGACAGTGATGGTGATGCTGATGGTGTTGTGGACGGTGATGATGATGGTGATAATGATGGTGTTGTGGACGGTGATGATGATGATGGTATTGTGGACAGTGCTGGTGCTGGTGATGGTGTTGTGGATGGTGATGATGATAATGATGGTGTTGTGGACGGTGATGATGATGGTGTTGTGGATGGTGATGATGATGGTGATGGTGTTGTGGACGGTTATGATGATGGTGATGGTGTTGTGGACGGTGATGATGATGATGATGGTGTTGTGGACGGTGATGATGATGATGATGGTGTTGTGGACGGTGATGATGATCATGATGCTGTTGTGGACGGTGATGATGATGTGTTAGTGTTGTGGACTGTGATGATGATGGTAATGGTGTTGTGGAAGGTGATGATGATGATGATGGTGTTGTGAGCAGTGATGGTGATGGTGATGGTGTTGTGGACGGTGATGATGATGGTGATGGTGTTGTGGACGATGATGATGGTGATGGTGTTGTGGTTGGTGATGGTGATGCTAATGGTGTTGTGGACAGTGATGATGATGATGATGGTGATGGTGTTGTGGACAGTGATGGTGATATTGATGGTGTTATGGATGGTGATGATGATGATGGTATTGTGGACGGTGATGGTGCTGGTGATGGTGTTGTGGACGGTGATGATGATGATGATGGTGTTGTGGACGGTGATGATGATGATGATGGTGTTGTGGACGGTGATGATGATCATGATGCTGTTGTGGACGGTGATGATGATGTGTTAGTGTTGTGGACTGTGATGATGATTGTAATGGTGTTGTGGAAGGTGATGATGATGGTGATGGTGTTGTGAGCAGTGATGGTGATGGTGATGGTGTTGTGGACGGTGATGATGATGGTGATGGTGTTGTGGACGATGATGATGGTGATGGTGTTGTGGATGGTGATGGTGATGCTAATGGTGTTGTGGACAGTGATGATGATGATGATGGTGATGGTGTTGTGGACAGTGATGGTGATATTGATGGTGTTATGGATGGTGATGATGATGATGGTATTGTGGACGGTGATGGTGCTGGTGATGGTGTTGTGGACGGTGATGATGATGGTGATGGAGTTGTGGACGGTGATGATGATGATGATGGTGTTGTGGACGGTGATGATGATGGTGTTGTGGACGGTGATGATGATGATGATGGTGGTGTTGTGGACGGTGATGATGATGGTGATGGTGTTGTGGACGGTGATGATGATGACGATGGTATTGTGGATGGTGATGGTGCTGGTGATGGTGTTGTGGACAGTGATGGTGCTGGTGATGGTGTTGTGGACAGTGATGATGATGGTGATGGTGTTGTGGATGGTGATGATGATGATGGTGTTGTGGACGGTGACGATGGTGATGGTGTTGTGGATGCTGATGATGATGGTGATGGTGTTGTGGATGGTGATGATGGTAATGGTGTTGTGGACGGTGATGATGATGGTGATGGTATTGATGATGGTGATGGTGTTGTGGACGGTGATGATGACGGTGATAGTGATGGTGTTGTGGACGGTGATGATGATGGTGATGGTGATGTTGTTGTGGACAGTGATGATGATGATGGTGATGGTGTTGTGGACAGTGATGGTGATGATGATAATGATGGTATTGTGGACGGTGATGGTGCTGGTGATGGTGTTGTGGACAGTGATGGTGATGCTGATGGTGTTGTGGATGGTGATGATGATGATGGTGTTGTGGACGGTGATGATGATGGTGATAATGATGGTGTTGTGGACGGTGATGATGATGATGGTATTGTGGACTGTGATGGTACTGGTGATGGTGTTGTGGACGGTGATGATGATGATGTTGTTGTGGACGGTGATGATGATGGTGATGATGATGGTGTTGTGGATGGTGATGATGATGGTGATGGTGTTGTGGATGGTGATGATGATGATGGTGTTGTGGACGGTGATGATGATGGTGATGGTGTTGTGGAGAGTGATGATGGTAATGATGGTGTTGTGGACAGTTATGATGATGGTGATGGTGTTGTGGACGGTGATGATGATGATGATGGTGTTGTGGATGGTGATGATGATGATGGTGTTGTGGATGGTGATGATAATCATGATGCTGTTGTGGACGGTGATGATGATGGTGTTAGTGTTGTGGACGGTGATGATGATGGTGATGGTGTTGTGAGCAGTGATGGTGATGGTGATGGTGTTGTGGACGGTGATGATGATGGTGATGGTGTTGTGGACGGTGATGATGATGGTGATGATGTTATGGACGGTGATGGTGATGGTCTTGTGGACGGTGATGATGATCATGATGGTGTTGTGGACGGTGATGATGATGCTGATGGTGATGGTGTTGTGGAAGGTGATGATGATGGTGATGGTGTTGTGAGCAGTGATGGTGATGGTGATGGTGTTGTGGACGGTGATGATGATGATGATGGTGTTGTGGACGGTGATGGTGATGATGATGGTGTTGTGGATGGTACTGGTGATGCTAATGGTGTTGTGGACAGTGATGATGATGATGGTGTTGGTGTTGTGGACAGTGATCGTGATGGTGATGGTGTTATGGATGGTGATGATGATGGTATTGTGGACGGTGATGGTGCTGGTGATGGTGTTGTGGACGGTGATGATGATGGTGATGGTGTTGTGGACGGTGATGATGATGATGGTGGTGTTGTGGACGGTGATGATGATGGTGATGGTGTTGTGGATGGTGATGATGGTGATGGTGTTGTGGACGGTGATGATGATGGTGATTGTGTTGATGATGGTGATGGTGTTGTGGACGGTGATGATGACGGTGATGCTGATGGTGTTGTGGACGGTGATGATGATGGTGATAATGATGGTGTTGTGGACGGTGATGACGATGGTGATAATGATGGTGTTGTGGACGGTGATGATGATGATGGTATTGTGGACGGTGATGGTACTGGTGATGGCATTGTGGATGGTGATGATGATGATGATGGTGTTGTGGACGGTGATGATGATGGTGATAATGATGGTGTTGTGGACGGTGATGATGATGATGGTTTTGTGGACGATGATGGTACTGGTGATGGTGTTGTGGACGGTGATGATGATGATGATGGTGTTGTGGACGGTGATGATGATGGTGATGATGATGGTGTTGTGGATGGTGATGATGATGGTGATGGTATTGTGGACGGTGATGATGATGATGGTGTTGTGGACGGTGATGATGATGGTGATGGTGTTGTGGACGGTGATGATGGTAATGATGGTGTTGTTGACAGTTATGATGATGGTGATGGTGTTGTGGACGGTGATGATGATGATGATGGTGTTGTGGACGGTGATGATGATGATGATGATGGTGTTGTGGAGGGTGATGATGATGGTGTTAGTGTTGTGGACGGTGATGATGATGATGATAGTGTTGTGGACGGTGATGATGATGGTGATGGTGTTGTGAGCAGTGATGGTGATGGTGTTGTGGACGATGATGGTGATGGTGTTGTGGACAGTGATGATGATGATGATGGTGTTGTGGACGGTGATGATGATGGTGATGATGTTGTGGACGGTGATGATGATGGTGATGGTGTTGTGGATGGTGATGATGATGGCGATGGTCTTGTGGACGGTGATGATGATGATGGTGTTGTGGACTGTGACGATGATGGTGATGATGTTGTGGACGGTGACGATGATCATGATGCTGTTGTGGACGTTGATGATGATGGTGATGGTGTTGTGAGGAGTGATGATAATGGTGATGGTGTTGTGGACGGTGATGATGATGGTGATGGTGTTGTGGACGGTGATGGTGATGGTGATGGTGTTGTGGATGGTGATGGTGATGGTGTTGTGGACGGTGATGATGATCATGATGGTGTTGTGGACGGTGATGATAATGATGATGGTGATGGTGTTGTGGACAGTGATGATGATCGTGATTGTGATGGTGATGATGATGGTGATGGTGTTGTGGACGGCGATGGTGATGGTGATGGTGTTGTGGACGGTGATAATGATGATGGTGTTGTGAATCATGATGGTGATGGTGTTGTGGACGGTGATGGTGATGATGATGATGTTGGTGTTGTGGACGGTGATGACCATAATTATATTGACGGTTAATGTTGATAGCAATGTTGACTAGTTCTGTATTTATCATTTCTAGGTCACTCACCCTGTTTTTTTCAAAGAAGCAGTGGAGCATATCGTCAGATCTGCCAGAGTCTTCAGCCAACCTGGGGGACACCTAATGATGGTACACAGTGCTGTCTCTCTCTCCCTGTCTCTCTCTGCCTGGCTCTGTCACTCCCCTCTCTCTCCTTTGAACTGTCTCTGTCTTCTCTTTTGTCTGTCAGCTGTGGCTCAGTTGCTAGCTCTCTCATCTCTGTTATTGCATGTTTCTGGGTTCACGTCCCACTTCAGGGTTTGAACACAAAAATGGAGACTGACACTCTCATGCAGCACTGAGGAGTGCTGCACTGTTGAAGGTGGTGTCTTTTAAATGAAATGTTAAACTGTTTGCTCTCTCAGGCAGATGTAAACGATTCCACAACACTTTGTTCAGAGAAGAGGAGGGGAGTTATCCCCAGTGTCAATATTTATCTCTCAGTCAACATCACAAAAACTGATTGTGCACTTATTATCATATTCCTGTATATGGGAGCTTGCAACTAGGCACTTTACAGCCTTCCGGACTGAATATTGAATTCAACAACTTTAGGTCTTGAGCTCCCTCCTCCATCTCCACCCCCTTTCTGGTTCTTCCCCCTTCCTTTTGTTTTTTCCAATAAATTATATAGATTTTTCTTTTCCCACCTATTTCCATTATTTTTAAATATTTTTAAATCTTTTATGCTTCCCCCACCCCCACTAGAGCTATACCGTGAGTGCCCTACCATCCATTCTTAATTAGCACATTTGTTTAGATAATATCACCAACTTTAACACCTATGTGTTCTTTTGTTCTGTTGTCTGTGACATCTTTTGATGATCTGCTTCTATCACTGCTTGTTTGTCCCTACAACCACACCAACCCCCTCCACTTCTCTCTCTCTCTACCCCCACCCAAACCCACCCACCCCCCCAACCCCACACACCTTAAACCAGCTTATATTTCACCCCTTTCTTGGACTCACTCAAGTTCTGGCGAAGAGTCATGAGGACTCGATACGTCAACTCTTTTCTTCTCCGCCGATGCTGCCAGACCTGCTGAGATTTTCGGAGGCAGGGACTTCCAGGTCCTCGGCGCTCGGAGGACTGCTGGAGGCCACAACGTTGCCGAGTCCGAGTCAGATGATGAGCCTCTGGGCTCGGTTATGTCACAGTTGCTGGAGCTGCAAAGGCAAGCTAGGGAACAACAGGAAGGGATGTCCGCTGCACTCCTCAGATTGCAAGGCATGATGGGGGAGTCCGTCTGTCTTCAGACTGAGGTGATAGAGCCAGCATGTTAATGCACTGAGGTCAACACTGGTAGGATAGTGGCTGCCATGGAGACCTTTGTCCAGGACGTCACTACTGGACTGCTGCACGGGCTTAACTCCATCACTGAAGCTATATTTGGCCTCCAACACTGTGTACATGAGAGGGATGCTGGGCAGCTCAATCTCACTCCAGCTACCCCTTCCGCTCATGGAGTCAGCCAGGGGCCCTCGGGCAACGCGTAGGGAAGAGGATCAGCAGCTGCACTCTCCAGGCCATCCACCCAGGTGACTCCGGGAGCGACCAGCCCATCCAAATCCTATCTTCATGTGACCTCCACAGACCCAGCTTCACAGGCTGAGGAGGGTGTCACTGCCACTCAGCAGGACCCAGGAAGCAGGCTGAGGCCTCCAAGTCTCAGCCCTCCAGAGGACGCCTGCCAAAGTCATCACAGGCAGGGTGCCACAGTCAGCTGTGGATGTCTGGGGAGCACCAAGACAGGGTTAGGAAAGTTAGGTAAAAGTAACTCTTTCGAGTACAAACCCGTTTCCATCTGTTTCAGATGAAGTTATGTTGTTTCATAGTTTGCCATTGTGAGATTTGAACTCTTGATCTTGGGGTTACAAACCCAGTACCATAACCACTTGGCTATTTAGGCCAAGTCTAAGTTAGGTAAAAGTAGTTGCACAGCCTGGCCACGGGTGTTGATCACTTGTACATAATGTTCACTATTGTCAATAAACTCCTAAGAATTTCTCCCTGCCTGTGGCTCCTTGTTCTGATGAGCAGTGTTCTTGTCACTCAGATGTGAAACGTTTCTGCACAAGATAAAAGGCCAGTGTCTCAGTCATTCTCTCCTCCATCTTCTCCGGTCTCTATAGGCCACCAGGCATACAGCTAGGTCACCAGGATCTATGGTCCTGACGTGGTTCTCCTGCAGCATGAAAGAGAGAGAGAGATGTGGTTATCATGGCTGTACTTGGCACTTTTCCTGGCCGTGTGTGACTGCCCCTTAATGCTTCCCAGAGAGTGCTGGTCACCCCTCAGATGGCCAGAGATGAGTGCGCTGCATGGCTGCCTGGTCAACCTGCGACATGGGGGACACTGGTCCAAACCAGGATGCTGAGATTGCAAGGGGCTGAGTGTGCCTCCAGCAGTGACTGCTGCATGGCCAGTGTAGGCGAGGAGATTGTACAATGTGAGCAGCCCAACTGCTGTGCGGTCCAATAAAGTGGTGGCGGACTTGAAGTCTTTGCTGGGGGTGGGTGTGGTGGGGTGGGGTGAGGTAAGGTATGGAGCGCGTGGTGGCCCTTTGGTGCCTCCATATTGCTTGCATGGACGGGCAGACTAATAGCCTGACCCCAATCATATCACTGTGGCTGCGCCTGATCTGTCTTAATGTGTGGCCACTCCCCTCGCCTACCCTGCCTCCCACCTCGATTGCCTGTGCGCAGGATGCAGCGCCAGGGCAGCACTTGACATCCCCCCCTCAGCAGTCACCTCCAAGCCTGGCCAACACTTGCCCTCAGGCAGCACCACACCCCTCAGCAGTCGCCTGTGGGACCGGGCATCAGTTGCCCCCATCCCCCGGTGCCCCTGAGGCCTGTAAACAATGGGTGAGCTGTGGTGAACTCTGCTGCTCACTCACCTCAGTTCCCCCACAGTGAAGACTGCCAAGTGCGTGTGGCCTGTGTGCTGTTGTGAAACAGGTCAGTGTGCTTTCCCACCGATGTGGACGGACAATACGGCGGGGCTCCAAGAGCCTGGCGGGACGGCCTTCTAATTATATGCTAATGTATTACAGTTAGCTCCCCCACTGACCAATGGCGGGATACGCGGCCCACCTCCGGCAGGCTGTGCGGTAGATTGTGAATTGCCTTCATGACGTTGTGAAGCCGGTCCCGTCATAATTCCCACGCACACCACCTATTGGCTGGCCAGCGGGCTCAGAAAACTCCACTCATAGTTTTGTTAGACGTGGGACTGTAGCTTTAAGAATAATCCTGTGTTTTAAGATCACATGATCTGTGTAAACCCATGTGTTAGCAGTGCGGGGAACCTCTACAGAGAGTTCTTCTTTACTTATGGAGTTTGATGCACAATGTAGTTGCTGCTGCTGTCTTATAAATAAAGGTAAATGTGTCCACCAAGAAAGGTTGTCTAAAGGTCAACTCTATAACAGGAGTGAAATTGACGTTCGCCTTTTAGGGATAAATGGGCTGGCTGCCGATTGGCTGGGTGTTGTACGGAAAGCTGTAACATCCCTGCAGTCCCAAAATCTCTTTCCATGAAATATAAAATGGGAGAAGGGCACTTGCCTCCAGGGAGTAGGAAAATTGTGCATGTGACAGATTTGGGAGAAAGCTCAAGAGAAGCCAAAGGCCTGTTTGGAGAAGATGATATTCCTGAGAAATGGGAGAAATACAAAAGGAGCAGATTTGCCTGTTTGCATGTCGAAGACCATTGGATTGCCCAGGGGGACAGTGATTGTATTAAACTTAGGTCACTCACTCAGACAGAATTGATGGATCATCGGGAATGGTCACTCACTCAGACAGTAATAGATGGATCATCAGGAATGGTCACTCACTCAGACAGAATTGATGGATCATCGGGAATGGTCACTCACTCGGACAGTAATAGATGGATCATCGGGAATGGTCACTCACTCGGACAGTGATAGATGGATCATCGGGAATGGTCACTCACTTGGACAGTGATATTTGGATCATCGGGAATGATCACTCACTCGGACAGTAATAGATGGATCATCGGGAATGGTCACTCACTCAGACAGTAATAGATGGATCGTGAGAATGGTCACTCACTCGAACAGTAATAGATGAATCATGGGGAATGGTCACTCACTCGGACAGTAATAGATGGATCATCGGGAATGGTCACTCACTAGGACAGTAATAGATGGATCATGGGGAATGGTCACTTACTCGGACAGTAATAGATGCATCATGGGGAATGGTCACTCACTCGGACAGTAATAGATGCATCATCGGGAATGGTCACTCACTCGGACAGTAATAGATGGATCATCAGGAATGGTCACTCACTCGGACAGTAATAGATGGATCATCGGGAATGGTCACTCACTCGGACAGTAATAGATGCATCATGGGGAATGGTCACTCACTCGGACAGTAATAGATGCATCATCGGGAATGGTCACTCACTCGGACAGTAATAGATGGATCATCAGGAATGGTCACTCACTCGGACAGTAATAGATGGATCATCGGAATGGTCACTCGCTCGGACAGTAATAGATGGATCATCGGGAATGGTCACTCACTCGGACAGTAATAGATGGATCATCGGGAATGATCACTCACTCGGACAGTAATAGTTGGAAATAATAAATGTTTCCACTAAGAAAAGTTGTCTGAAGATCAACTCTAGAACACAAGTGTTCCTTTTCAATGAATCCATTATCAGTACATCATCCAGGTAGACCACAAGTTTTTTTTATTCATTCAGGGGATGTGGGCTTCACTGGCTGGGCCAGCATTTATTACCCATCCCTAATTGCCCTTGAGAAGGTGGTGGTGAGCTGCCTTCTTGAACCGCTGCGGTCCATGTGGTGTAGGTACACCCACAGTGCTGTTAGGAAGGGAGTTCCAGGATTTTGACCCAGCGACAGTGAAGGAACGGCGGTATATTTCCAACTCAGGATGGTGAGTGGCTTGGAGGGGAACTTCCAGGTGGTGGTGTTCCCACCTATCTGCTGCCCTTGTTCTCCTAGGTGATAGTGGTCATGGGTTTAGAAGATGCTGTCTAAGGAGCCTTGGTGAAGTTGAGGTGGTCCCTGTAAAATGAACTCTATGACATTGTCCTCTGAAAAGTGGCACATGCCAAGGAAACACCGAAGGCCAGGCATGTATATTGATATAACCCTTTGTGGGTGTTTATGGTCATAAATCCCTGGGAGGCATCATTCAGTTCCAGTTGCTGATAAGCGTGACTCATGTTAAGCTTTGTATACATTGTCCCTCCTGCTAATTTGGCATAGAGGTTTTCAATCTTGGGAGTAGGGGACTTGTCCAGTTTGTTGACCATTATCTTATCGTCTCCACAGACCCGGATGGTCTGATCTGGTTTTAGGACAGGGACTATGGGTACTGCCCACACTGAGAAGTGAACCGCTTGTATGACACCCAGCCTCTCTAGCCGGTTCCACTCAGCATCAACCTTCTCTCTCAGGGGGTATTGAACTGGTCTTGCTTTCAAGAAATGAGGAGTTGCTTTTGGATCCACGTAAATCCTGGCCTGTAGGCCCTGGATTTTTCCCAGTTCATCCTTGAAGACTGTGTCATATTTTTTTAGCAGCTCTGGTAGTCCTCCTACTCATAACTGGAAGATTTTGGACCAGTTTAATTTAATCTTTTTCATCCAATCAGCCCCTAGAAGGCTTGGTCCTTCACCTTTAACCACTGGGGGCTGTGAAGCTTTGAATTAAACTGTGGTCTTGCTCCCACAAATACTCAGGAGAATTGGTCTCTCTTCCTCCCCCATGATTTTGTTGGCTTGAAAGTAGAATGAAAGACGTTCTATATATTGAGACATTCTATATATCAGCTTTGGCTGAATCAAAGGGACCGATTCTGCCAAAATGTGGCATTCCGGCTGAGTATATCTTCTTTTCTTTTTAATGAACTTACTTACCCACAATTGCTGGGTGAGGTACAGCAACGGACCTGATTTATCCTCGTCACCAGTTTGTTTTAGAGTTGATTTTCCAGGCAACTTTCCTTGGTGGACACATTTAACTTTATTTACAAGACAGTAGCAGCAACTACACATATGCAGCAAACTCCATCACGAAAGAACTCTCTACTAGAGGTCCCCGCACTGCTAACACATTGGTGTACACAGATCATGTGATCTTACAACACAGGATAATTCTTAAAGCTAAGGTCCTATGTTTATCCAAACTATAATTACTACAACTACATAAATGCAAGTCTCTCTTTCCTCTCTCTTGTGATGTCTTTCTCTTTTCCCTTTGCACTCTCTCTCTTCCTTTCTCTCGCATGCTGCCTCTCTCTTGCTCTTCCTCTCTCATGAAAAACATAAAGAGCCGCTTTCTGAGTTGAACTAATCAATTCCTGATCAGGCAGTTCCAGCAGCATTGCCTGGCCACTTTCCAACAAATATGTTGGCTAACTGATGTTAATCTTATTTATCGTTTCCCACTCCCAGGACCCCAAGACATCTGAACTCTTTTATGAGAAAAGGCCATCGACCTGAAACTCTCTCCCTCTTTTTCCCTCCATGCCTGACTTACAGAGGTTTTCCAGCATTTTCTCTTTTTATTTCAGATTTCCAGTATCTGCTGTACTTGGTTTGATGTTCAGTTGTTTTAGGCGTGCTCAATAAACTCTGTTGTTATTTTGTTAACCAGGTTGGTGTGGACAGCACGGGAAAGTTAACCAACTCGACCCTGGCCTGTTACATTGCAAACTGTGAGCTGGCCATTCTCTCTATTGGACAGCACTACAACCACAGTGACTTCAGAGAGGAACTGAAGAAATTCTTTAAACAGACAGGGGTATACGGTGTAAAGACAGTCTTGCTGCTGACGGATAAGGACATCATCAAGGTAAGAAGAAAAAGAGATGCATTTCTGTAGCATCTTTCATAATGTCAGGATGTATCAAAACTCTTTATACCAGTATAAAACTGTAGTGACTATTATAATAAAGAAAGCACAAGAGCTGATCATCAAGGAGAAGATATTTGGAAAGACACTGTGGAGAAAATGCCCTGCTGTTCCTTGAATACTGCCATGACACCTTAAACATCTGACCGAAAGGGCAAACAGCACCTCAGGTTAATATTTTATTGGAAGGATTGCCCCTCCCACAATGCAGCACTCCCTCAGTACTGATCCTCTGACAGTGCAGCACTCCCTCAGTACTGACCCTCTGACAGTGCAGCACTCCCTCAGTACTGATCCTCTGACAGTGCAGCACTCCCTCAATGCTGATCCTCTGACAGTGCAGCACTCCCTCAGTACTGATCCTCTGACAGTGCAGCACTCCCTCAGTACTGACCCTCTGACAGTGCAGCACTCCCTCAGTACTGAGCCTCTGACAGTGCAGCACTCCCTCAGTACTGTCCCTCTGACAGTGCAGCACTCCCTCAGTACTGAACCTCTGACAGTTCAGCACTCCCTCAGTACTGACCCTCTGAGAGTGCAGCGCTCCCTCAGTACTGACCCTCTGACAGCGCAGTACTCCGTCAGTACTGACCTTCTGACAGTGCAGCACTCCCTCAGTACTGACCTTCTGACAGTGCAGCACCCCCTCAGTACTGACCTTCTGACAGTGCAGCACTCCCTCAGTACTGACCTTCTGACAGCGCAGCACTCCCTCAGTACTGACCCTCTGACAGTGCAGCACTCCCTCAGCACTGCCTCTCCAACATTCTAGCCCACCCTTGGTACTATCCATTTGATAATACAGCGCTCTGTACTGGAGTGTCACCCTGGATTATGAGCTCAGGGCCTGAAATTGGACTAGAACTCGCAGATCATGGGATGGATTTTAAATTTGGAGGTGGGAATCATGTGGCTCAGCCATTTCCTGACTTGGTGATCCTGGCTGGCAGTGCCCGCCTGCATTATCTTCATGGTGGGGTGACGGGATGGGCTGTAGTTGGGGCTGTGCCTCTGGAAGCAAGCCCAAGGTGGAGGCAGATAGGGACGCACTTTTTTTAATTCAATCATGGGATGTGGGCGTCACTGGCTAGGCCAGCATTTATTGCCCATCCCTAGTTGCCCTTGAGAAGGTGGTGGTGAGCTGCCTTCTTAAACCACTGCAGCCCATGTAGTACAGGTGCACCCACAGTGTTGTTAGGAAGGGAGTTCCAGGACTTTGACCCAGCAACAGTGAAGGAACGGTGATATATTTCCAAGTTGGGATGGTGAGTGGCCTGGAGGGGAACCTTCAGGTGGTGGTGTTCCTTGTGTCTTGCTGTCCTTGCCTTTCTAGATGGTAGTGGTCGTGGGTTTGTAAGGCATTGTCTAAGGAGCCTTGGTGAGTCCTTGCAGTGCATCTTGTAGATGGTACACTCACTGCTGCTACTGTGCGTTGGTGGTGGAGGGAGTGAATGTTTGTGGATGGGGTGCCAATCAATGTTTTGTCCTGGATGGTGTCAAGCTTCTTGAGTGTTGTTGGAGCTGGACTCATCCAGGCAAGTGGAGAGAATTCCATTACACTCCTGACTTGTGCCTTGTAGATGTTAGGCAGGCTTTGAGAGTCAGGAGGTGAGATACTCGTCACAGGATTCCTAGCGTTTGACCTGCTCTTGTAGCCACAGTATTTATATGGCTAGTCCAGTTTAGTTTCTGGTCAAGTGTAACCCTCAGGATGTTGATAGTGGGGGATTCAGTGATGGTAATGCCATTGAATGTAAAGGGGAGATGGAGATGGTCGTTGCCTGGCACTTGTGTGGTGTGAATGTTACTTGCCATTTGTCAGTGCAAATTGGACATTGTCCAGGTCTTGCTGCATTTGGATATGGACTATTTCGAGGTGGGCAGGTTAAAGGATGATTCACTGAAACATCAGCCCCGTTCTGGAGATGAAGGTGAGGCTTCCTAACCCTCAACCCCTCCCTTCAAACCCATAAACCCCTCTCAGTCCTCCCATATCCCTCCTTTCACCTCCATACACTCCTCACCTGCTATTGTCCCTTCATACCACCCTCACCCACTCCATCCTCCCTCACCCCCACACTGAGAACCCTTTAAGGTACTTGGGTGTCCTGGTATATGAACCTTAAGTATGCAAGGGCAGCAAGTGATTAGGAAGACAAATGGAAAGGTTGCAAGGGGAATGAAATATAAAAGTGGGGATGTTTTGTTTCAGTTGTACAGGACATTGGTGAGACCGCAGCCAGGGGTCGGGGCACAAAAGTCACAAAAGAAATGCCGGGCCTGCATCCTGATATCATTGCGCCGTTGTGCCATATTACAGTCGGCAGGTGCGTGCAGGAGTCGGAAGCGCCTGCCGACAATTAAATAGGCAATCAAGCCCATTAAAAAGGCAGTGGCATGGGATGTTACCTGGCCTATGTGAATGAGAGTGCGTTGCACTGGCCACATAGCCAGGCAGCCATCCCGTTTTTAATTGAAACTCAATCCAGGGCAGGATGAAAGGTGACCAGAGTCGTGGCTAAGTGAGTAGGTAGGAGTTTAGGTGAGAGTTTGTTGTAGGCGATTTTCTGACAGTTCGTTGCATTCCCTGTGTTTCCTGGAGGGCTCCTTGGCCTGCAAGCTTTCTTAAGGCTTTCTGCTGAGTGCACCCTTCAGGGCACTATCCTGTGCCATCTGTATTCCAGCAAATGGGGATTGCCTACTCTGCTGGAAGGACCTCTTCCTCCGAGGAGGTAAAGGCCAGAGGGACAAGCGGCCTGGTATCTGCAGGCAGCATCCCAGAGAGCAACCTGTGGAAAGAGAGGCACAGCCAGGGTGAGTACAGGGCCAGCAGGAAGTGCAAGGCAGAAGAGTCTGCAGAAGATGCCATTATCCTGCAGCAAGAGTGTATATGCAGCAATCCAGCTACTGGGATATGTCTGAGGTCCAATGCTGAAGGATGGTCCGCCTCTCTAGGGAGACTGGGATCGCCATTTGCCAGATGATTGGCCTAGAGATCGCCTCTAACTGTGTAGTGACCACTCTATGCCAGTGGTGCCTAAGGTTACGGTGGCCCTGAACTTTTTCACCTCTGATTCTTTCCAAGGGTCAGTGGGAGATCCATGTGGTGTTTCCCAATCTGCTGCCCACAGCTGGTCACTGACACTCTGCTCAGATACATCATAAATTTCATTCATTTCCAGGCCAACGAAGCCAGCCAGGCTGAGCGGGTATAGTAATCTGATGTGTAATTTACCTTTAAGACAAGTGTTGTAGTGCAAGGTCACATGATCTTGATACCCATTAACAGAGTGGCGCAAGCTACCTCTGTAGAGAAGTTTTGATTGGAGTCTGAAGAGAGAAGACAGAGTTTTGAGCTGTAAGCACTCAAGTGTAGCTGCTGAGTTCCTTTTATAAATAAACAGAACGTGTTTCTTTTAAGAAAGGCCTACAGATCTTCTCTGTCTTGGTACCAACTCGGTCACCCCGAAACAAGCGTGCAATCTGGGTCCCTTAGCCCCAACATGCCAAGGGCACTGGATCCAACGGCGAGCCAGAGGCTTCTCTGAAATTGCTGTGTTCCCCTGCACCCAGGGTACCACATATGGCATGCATGTGGCCATAACGGTGCCAGTGGCTGAGCCGGGTGCCTTTGTTAACAGAAAGCGCTTCCACTCCATGAATGTCCAGATTGTTTGCGACCACAAGAAACAGATTGTGCCAGCCTCCGCCAGCTTGGCAGCTGCCATGATGCGTACATCCCATGACGTTCCCAGGTGCCAAGGCTCTTCATCACTCCAGCTCAGTTACATGGTTGGCTCCTGGGTGACAAAGGCTATCCCTTGAAAAGGTGGCTCATGACTCCACTCTGACACCCGAGGACAGAAGCAGAGGGGAGGTACAATGGAAGTCATGGCTCTACAAGGGCAGTAATAAAGAGGAGTATTGGACTGCTCAAGATGAGATTCCACTGCCTGGACCGATGTGGGGGAGCACTGCACATTCCTCCAGAACATGTCTCTCTTATTGTCGTTGTCTGCAGTGCTCTGCACCATCTGGCCCTGAGGGACACATTGGAGGATGAAGACAGCAAGGTTGCTCCACAGGCCAAAGAGAATGACTCAACTGAGCCATAGGAGCCCCAGGGTGAGAAGGTGACTACAAAAGTGAGGAACCTTGTGGGAGGCCTCAATTCCCTGTTCTTTCAGCCACACATCCAAGGCATGGCTTGAAAATGAGGGCAAGGAAGATGCTTCCTTACTGAAAGTTCCTGATCAGGCCATCCTGTGACCCTTATGTCAAGTAATGACCTCGGAAATAATATTTGAACCATAGAGCCATAGAAAAGTTAAGGTGCAGAAAGAGGCCATTCAGCCCATTGTCTCTGCACCAAAATGAGAAAGAAGAAACTAGCTGCTCATTTTAATTCCACTTTCCAGCCCCTGGTCCGTAGCCTTGCAGGTTACAGCGCTTCAGATGCAGGTCCAGGTACTTTTTAAATGAGTTGAGCGTGTCAGCCCAACAACCACTTAGGCAGTGAATTCCTGAACCCACCAACCTATGGGTGAAAAAGTTTTCCTCATGACCCCTCTAATCCTTCAACCAAGCACCTTAAATCTGTACCCCGTGGTAACTGACCCCCTCAGTTTGGGGAAACAAGTCTTTCCTGTCTCGCCTACCTAGACCCCTCATAATTTTGTACACCTCAATTAGGCCACCCCTTAGCCTCCTCTGTTCTAAGGAATACAACCCTAGCCTATCCAACCTCTCCTCATAGCTGCAATTTTCAAGCCCTGGCAACATTCTTGTAAATCTCCTCTGTACTCTCTCTCCAGAGCAATGCTGTCCTTCCTGTAATGTGGTGACCAGAACTATACTTAAAATTCCAGCTGTGGCCTAACCAGCATTTTATACAGTTCCATCATTACATCCCTGCTTTTGTATTTAATACCTCACCCAATAAAGGGAAGCATTCCGTATGCTTTCTTGACCACCTTGTTCACCTGTCCTGCCACCTTCAAGGACCTATGGACAAGCACTCTAAGGTCTTTCACTCCCTTAACCCCACTCAATAGCTTCCCATGTATTGAGTACCCCCTTGCTTTGTTTAACCTCACCAAATGCATTACCTCACACTTTTCCAGATTAAATTCCATTTGCCACTTCTTTGCCCACTCAACCAAACCACTGATATCATCCTGGAGTCGACAGCTATCCTCTTTGCTATCAACTACACGGCCAATTTTTGTGTCACCTACAAACTTCCCAAACATGCCTTCCACATTTAAGTCTAAATCATTAATATATGCAACAAACAGTGAGGGCCCCAACACTGAGCCCTGTGGAACACCACTGGAAACCGTTTTCTATTTGCAAAAACATCCATCGACCATTAAGCTTTGTTTCCTGTCGCTGAGCCAATTTTGGATCCAACTCGCCACCTTCCCCTCTATCCCATGAGATTTCACTTTTCTGACTTGTTTGCCATGTGGGACCTTGCCAAATGCCTTACTGAAATCCATGTAGACAACATCCGCTGCACTACTCTCATCAATCCTCCTTGTTACTTCCTCCAAAAAATCTATTAAGCTAGTAAGACACGATCTTCCCCGAATAAAACCATGCTGACTATCCCTGACCAATCCGAACCTTTCTAAATGACAGTTTATCCTGTCTCTCAGGAATGTTTCCAATAATTTTCCCACCACTGAAGTCAGACTGACTGGCCTATAATTTTCTGGCCTATTCCTTGCACCCTTTTTAAATAATGGTACAAGTTTCGCAGACCTCCAATCCTCTGGGACCTCGCCTATATCTAATGAGGATTGGAAAATGATCCTCAGAGCTATTTCTGCTATATCTGCTATTTTCTCCCTGGCTCCCCTTAACAACCTGGGATACACTCCATCTGGCCCTCTGTGATTTATCCACCTTCAAGGATGCCAGTCCCTCCAGTACTTCCTCTCTCGCTATGCTTATATCTAATATTTCACACTCCTCCCCTTTAACTCGAATGTCTGCATCATCCCTCTCCTTAGTGAAGACAGAGACAAAGTGCTCATTGAGAACCCTGCCACATCTCTGCATCAGCCCACAAGTTACCATGTGCGTCTCTGACAGGCCCTACCTTTTCCTTAGCCATTCCCTTGCTCTTAATGTACTGGTGAAACATCTTAGGATTTTCCTTGATTTTACCTGTCAATATTTTTTCTTATCCTCTCTTTGCTTTTCTATTTTCAATTTTTACTCCACCCCTGTACTTTCTACACTTGTCTCCGCTTTCTACAGTCTTAAGTCTTTTGTAAGTGTCATAAACTTTCTTTTTCTGCTTTACCTTGGTCTGTCTGCTTCTGGATAATTAGGGGCCTCTAGATTTGGCAGCACCATCCTTTTCCTTTGTGGGACTATGTCTGCACTGTGCCCATAGCATCTCACCTTTGAATTTCTCCCATTGATTTGACACAGTTTTTCGTTCCAATAGCTGTAATCAGTCTACTCTCACCAGCTTTGTAAAATTTGTCTTCCCCCAGTTTAAAACTTTCACCTGTGTTCTATCTTTGCCCTTTTCCATAATGAAGCTAAATCTTATGGTCTCTATCTCCAAAATGGTCCCCCACTGCTACTTCATCCACTTGCCCAGCTTCTGTTCCTAGGACTAAATCTACTCCCCCTTCCACTATTTGGGGGTTTATAGTACACTCCTAGTAGTGTGGCTGCCCTTTTTTAAATTCCTGAGCTCAACCCATATGGCCTCATTTGATGCTTCATTTAGTATATCATCCCTCCTCACAGCTGTAATTGCTTCTTTAACCAATAATGTGACACCCCCACCTTTTTACCCCCCTCCCTACCTGCCTGAAACCCAGACACAGAGACACTACACCCTTCTCCAGGACTGTTTAAATGAGATCCCAATCCATCCCTTCAGACTGAGAGGTGACAAAGCTTCCACTGAGCTAGTGCTCATTGTGTCCAGAGTCAGGTATTCCCATTGAACATTGAGCAGTCTTTAACAACGTATTTTAATTCTAGTCTCCATTCACCCTTTAACTTTTCACCTTCTGACTTAGAGATTGGACTACAATCTCAGATCGAAAGGTTCCCTCCAGTTAATGTTGTAATGAGCTGGGAAAGAGTGGGGTTTGCATTGTTCACTGATACATGGTTCGGTGGGGGAGTGGGGTGACCACCACAGGCAATGGACAGCAGCAGCGTTGGAGGAGACATTCTGTAAAGCTCGGCTAGGTACAGCCCAGTTAATCAGACTCATGCCTTTCTTCTCCCTTGTACAGGAGACATTTTTGGAAGATTTGAACTGCCTAGTACATTCAGGCCAAGTGCCAGGCCTGTTTGACAATGAAGAGTTGGACAACATCATTATGGAATTGAAGAACCAGGAGAGTGAAGGCAATCTTCCCGACAACAGGGAGGCACTGTACCAGTTTTTTCTCCAGGTAAGGCCCACACAGCTAGCCCAGGCCAGTGTTTCCAAACCACACCATTGCCACTGACTTGCAGCTTTACCCTGCACCAAACACTTTGCAAGCAATACAAAGCCACAATGATGTTCCTCACAGCTTCCAAAATCCTCATTAAAGAACTGGCATTTATTGTTAGGACATGGAGCTCATTACCACCTTAGGCAGCTTGAGAAGGTGGAGAAGATGTTTCCACTTCTTGGGGAGACCAGAATCAGGGGCCATAAATATCAATGACTCCAATAGGAAATTCAAGAGAAACCACACAGAAAGGTAAAGGTGAAAAGCAGAGTGGTAATTAGGGGAAACAAGATAAACAGAGAAAAACAATTTTTATTTCTCAAGGCCCTTTAACATAATAAACTATCCCAAGGCACTTCACAGGACTGTTATAAAATGAAATATGGTACCAAACCAAACAAGGAGACATAGGTACCGGACCCCGTAACCAGGATGCTTGGGAATGGATGCCTTTCAGATTTGGGGATTTTATGGATTTTGGGTCCTGCACTTATGTAGCGTGAGAAGAGTATGAGAAATAAAGACGAAATGGCTTTTATTTACTTTTATTGTGTTATTATTTTATTGTTTTACATTTTTTATTTTTGTAAATTGCATCTCAACCGAAGAAGAGTCAGCGTCAGAAGGAACGTCTGTGGTGGTAGCTGCTGTATAGACACAGGCTGGGGAAGTTGAAGGTTGAGGCTCCATTGTACTTCTTTAAAACATGTTCTGCAGCTTAAATCGTTTCAAATATCTGGGCCTTTCTTTCAGGAACACCTCTTGTATTTTGTCGACCCACAAACCATGCTGTTCTGGAATGAAGCTCTTCTGCTCTATCCCAGAATCAATTCCTCCAAAGTACTTATATATCTGTCAATAGACACTTGCTCCCATTCATCCAGTTCACCATTTTCATTGTCATATTTATCACCCTCATTCTCTTTATTCTTATTTATGACCATGTCCGATATTTCACTGTCTGTGAGTTGGAGGTGAATATTCAGACAATCCTCAACAGCTTCTTCATCCAATGACTTGGCTTCAGCACATGATAAATCTTTCACATGTACCAATAAATCTTCAATGTCTTTTTTCTCCTCAGACACAGGGAAACCACTAAAATCAGGCTCAATTCCATCTTTGCTATTTAGGAACCTGGTAAATGGCCACAAGCTGTGCCATCCATTTATCAGAATATTTTAGGGTACTTTGGCCCAGGCCTTTGCAGCACTCCAGAGTGCATCTTTTACATTGAATTCTTTTTTGCAATTCCTTAAATCCCAGGCCTCTGATGCATGCAGTGAGCATCTTGTGCATGAATTCAGCCTTAACTGATCTTGAATGCCCGCAGAAGGCCTTGATCCATGCACTGGATGAGGGACATATAATTGAGGAGGGGCAAATAAACTCCGAAAACATTGTCCTTGATCTTCTGCATTGTTCTGCATTGGGTTGTGCAGCACAATTATCAAGGAGTAACATAATTTTGCAGCCCCCAAAAAGAGCCACAGACCAACAATGAGCCCTGGCCTCAGAGACAAAATGGTTCTCGTACCAATCAAGGAAAATTGGTCTAGTCATCCATGTGTGCTTATTGGCCTTATCAGGAAAAACCCTGATCCCTTTGACAGACCTAGGATTTTGACTTTCAACAATAACAAGCAACTTACACCTATGGGCTGCTTTTGAACATCCAAGCACAGTAAGCTGTTCCTTCAAATCTTTGAATCCCATTGGTGCTGTCTAAGCCATAGTTATATAGGTTTTCCTGAGAACATACCTCCAAAATAATGAGGTCTCATCAGCATTGTACACTTGCTCTGCTGTTAGACCTTCCTCCAATATTGGATATTATCCAGTACGCCTCGGCAGCTTCAGAGCTGGCTGAAGCTTCTTCACCGCATGCTTTCAGCAGACGTACATCATGATGTTTTCAAAACTTTGTTATACCATCCTGATGAGTATTCACATGGCATTGTTAGACCCAGCTCTTCATGGAAAGCTTTCATTTGGGCCATGATAATGAATTCTCACTCCAATACTGCCTGATCCACTCCAGGAACACTTTGTCTACATGGGCTGATTTGACTACATTTACATCTGATTGATGGAGTGTTTTCCCAATATCCACTAATTTGGGCACATCACTGTCAGCGTAAAATTTAAGTACCTTCTCCTTTTGCTTCATCAAATTATAAATGGTCGATGTACCGAAGGCATATTCTTCAGTTAATCTTTTCACTGAGGCGCCCTCCTGTAGGTGTATTCGTAACTCCACTTTCTGCTTAATACTCATGACAAATGTTTCCTCTTGGTGCTCCTGCCAGCCAAAGGCTGTCCTCTTCAACATGAAACCAGTGGTAAGAAAGACTAGAATTACAGAGAAAGACACTTGTTCGAAAGGTGTTTGAACAGTGTTTTCAAGCAATCGATGCAGGAATTTGGTGGTGCCCCCAAATAAAGTGAGAGCTCGAGGAGGCGGTCACACCCCTCAGATTAGATCATTCAAATTTAGTCTGTGATCAGGGACAGGAGGGTGTGACTGCAGGTGAAGCAGGTATGGAGACTCAAGGGGAGCCTCGGCCCCTGCTATTGTCCAACAGTTACATGATTCTTGCAAGCTGTGTGGATGAGAGTGGGGATAAGCAAACTTACCACAGCACTGTGGTACATGGAGTCATTCAAGTGAGGGGAGGAAATAAGAACGTAGTAGTGGTAGGGGGCAGTATAATTAGGGGGATAGGTATTGTTATCTGCAGCCATGAGCGTGAGTCCTGAAGGCTGTGTTGCCTGCCCAGTGCCAAGGTTAAGGACATCTCATCAGGGCTAGAGAGGAACTTGGAATGGGAGGGGAGGGATCCAGTTGTCGTCGTCCACTTTGGTACCAACGACATTGATAGGACTAGAAAGGAGGTTCTGCTGAAAGAATTTGAGCTGTTAGGAGCTAAATTAAAAAGCAGAACCTCCAAAGTAATAATCTCAGGATTGCTACCTGAGCCACGGGCAAACTGGCACATGGTAAATAAAATCAAGGAGTTAAATGCGTGGCTCAAAGATTGGTGTGGGAGGAATGGGTTTTAGTTCATGGAGCACTGGCACCAGTACTGGGATAGAGGGAGCTGTTCTGGTGGGATGGGCTTCATTTGAACAATGCCGGATCAGAGTCCTAGCGAATTGAATAACTAGGGCTGTAGAGAGAGCTTTGAACTAAATAGAGTCGGGGGGATTGGTTTTGGAAAGGGGATACATAGGCTTGCAAAGCAAATTGATATGGCAGACTTGCAGGACAGCTATTTAGGTAAAGATACCCAGAGTGTGACAGGAAGGGATAGAGTGTACAAACATAAAAAGCAGCAGCAGATAGGGTTAAAGGGGGAACAAATGGTAAAAAGGCAAAATTAATGGCTTTTTACCTAAAAGCACGTAGTATTCAGAACAAAATAAATGAATTAATGGAAAAAATAGAGGTTAATGGGTATGATCTTATAGCCATTATGGAGACGAGGTTGCAAGGAGATCAAAGCTGGGAACTAAATATTCAGGGGTATGTGACTTTTTGAAAGGACAGGCAGGAAGGAAGGAGTGGTGGGGTAGTTTTGTTAGTATGAGATGGAATAAATATGATAGCAAGAAAGGATCTTGGATCAGGAGATGTAGAATCCAAATGGGTGGAGGTAAGAAGTAACAAGGGGAAGAAGACACTGGTGGGAGTAGTCTATAGGCCCCCGAACAATAGGCATACTGTAGGACAGAGAATAAATCTGGAGATAATGAGGGCATGTAAAAAAGGCAGCACATTAATCATGGGGACTTTAATCTTCATGTAGATTGGGAAAATCAAATTGGCCGAAGTAGCCATGAGCAACAATTCATAGAGTGTATTCAGGACAGTTTCCTAGAGCAATATGTTGTAGATCCAACCAGAGATCAGGCTGTTTTGGATCTGGTAATACATAATGAGGCAGATTTAATAAATGATCTGAGTAAAAGATCCCCTAGGAAACAGTAACCATAATATGGTAGAATCTAGCACTCAGTTTGAAAGTGAGAAACCTGGGTTGGAAACAACTGTGCTAAACTTAAATAAGGGTAATGACAAAGGAATGAGGGCAGAGTTGGCTGGCGTAACTGGGATAGGATTTTAGCAGAAAAAACGGTTGATGAACAATGGCAGACATTTGAGAAAATAGTTCATGACTCACAACAAAGATATACCCTAGTGAGGAAGTAGGATTCAAGGAAGAGGATAAACCAACCATGGTTAAACAAGAAAGTTAAGGATAGTATCAAATTAAAAGAAATGACACACAATGCAGCAAAGATTAATGGTAAGCCGGAGGATTGGGAAAGTTTTAAAAACCAACAAAAGATGACCAAAAAAATAATAAGGAGGGAGAAAATAAACTTTGGGTAAACTAGCAAGTAATATAAAAACAGACAGTAAGAGCTTCTTTAAATATATAAAAAGGAAGAGAGGGCTCAAAGTGAACATAGGCCGTTTACAGAATGAGGCAGGGGAAATAATAATGGGGAACCAGGAGTTGAATAAATACTTCACATTAGCCTTCATGGTAGAAGACACTAATAGCATTCCAATACTAAATAATTCAGTGACAAAAGGGGGGGAGGAAATAAATGCAATAGCTATCACCAGAGAAAAAGTACTAGGGAAACTAATGGGGCTAAAGGCCAATACATTCCTGGGCCTTATTGGTTACATCCTTGGTTATTAAAGGAAGTAGCTACAGAGATAGTGGATGCACTGCATCTTCCCAAGAATCCCTAGATTCTGGAAAAGTCCCAGAGGATTGGTAAACTGCCAATGTAACACCCTTATTCAGAAAGGGAGGGAGACAAAAAACTGGTAACTTTCAGCCAGTTAGCTTAACATTCGTCATTGGGAAAATGTTAGAGTCTATCATAAAGGATGTAATAGCAGAGCATTTAGAAATACATAATCTAATCAAGCAGAGTCAGCGTGGCTTCATGAAGGGGAAATCATGCCTGACAAATTTATTAGAATTCTTTGAGGAGGTAACAAGCAGGATAGATAAAGGGGAATCAGTAGATGTAATATATTTGGATTTCCAAAAGGCTTGATAAGGTACCACACATAAGGCTACTTAATAAGATAAGAGCCCTTGATGTTGGGTGTAGTATATTAGCATGGGTAGAGGATTGGCTAACTAATAGTGGACAGAGAGTTTGGATAAGGGAGGCATTTTCAGGATGGCACAACCTGTAACTAGTGGAGTGCCACAGGGATCAGTGCTGGGGCCACAATCATTTACAATACATATTAATGACTTGGATGAGGGAAGTGAATGTACTATTGCCAAGTTTGTGGATGATACAAAAATAGGTGGGAAGGCAAGTGTTGAGGGTGACACAAGGAGACTACAGAGGGATATAGACAGGTTAAGTGAGTGGGCAAAAAAGTGGCAGATGGAATATAATGTGGGAAAATGTGAGGTTATGCATTTTGGCAGGAAGAATAAAGGAGCTGAATATTATTTAAATGGAGAAAAACTGCAGAAAGCTGCAGCACAGAGGGATTTGGGGGTCCTCGTGCATGAATCTCAAAAAGCTAACATACAAGCAGGTATTATGGAAGGCAAACAGAATATTGGCTTTTATTACAAAGGAAATGGAGTATAAAAATAGGTAAGTCTTGCTAAAACTATATAAGGTACTAGTTAGACCACACCTAGAATACTGTTTTGGCCCCCTTACCTAAGGGAAGATATACTGACACTGGAGGCAGTCCAGAGAAGGTTCACTGGGTTGATTCTGCGTATTGAGGGATTTTTTTATGAGGAGAGGTTGAGTAGATTGGTCCTGTACTCAATGGAGTTTAGAAGAATGAGAAGCAACCTTATTCAAACATAAGATTCTTAGGGGTAGATGCTGAGAGGTTGTTTCCCCTTGTGGGAGAGTCTAGGACCAGAGGGCATAATCTCCGAGTGAGGGGACGCCGATTTAAAACAGAGATGAGGAGGAACTTCTTCTTTTAGAGGGCAGTTAATCTTTGGAATTCTTTACAGCAGAAGGCTGTAGAAGCTGGGTGGTTAAATATATTTAGGGCAGAGATAGATTTTTAATCAGTAAAGGAATCAAGAGTTATGCGGAAAAGCAGGAAAGTGGAGTTGAGGATTATCAGATCAGCCATCATCTCATTGAATGGAGGAGCAGATTCGATGGACCAAATGGCCTACTTCTGCTCCTAAGTCTTATGGTCTTATGGTAAGTCCAGAGCTAAGAGCCTAAACTAGTGATGATACCACTCTCCATGGTGCAATTAAAATCAGAGCTTAAACCCGAGGCCAGAATTGGAGAGCCACAGATATCTCAGACTCATAGACTCACAGACGTTTGCAGCACAGAAGGTGGCATTCGGCCCATCATGTCTGTGCCACTTGCAAGTGAATAACTAAGTATTTCTTAAATGTTACGAGAGATTCTGACTCAACCACCCTTTCAGGCAGCGAGTTCCAGACTCCCACCACTCTCTAGGTGAAAAACTTTCTTCTCAACTCCCCTCTTAGCCTGCTACCTCTTACCTGAATCTATACCCCCAGGCTATTGACGCCTCTACTAATGGAAAAAGTGCCTTCCTATCTAGCCTATCCACGCCCCTCATAATCTTATACACCTCCATCAGGTCCCCTCTCAACCTTCATTGCTCCAAGGAAAACAACCCCAGTCTATCCAACCTTTCCTCATAGCTCAGGCCCTCCAGCCCAGGCAGCATCCTGGTAAATTTGCTCTGCACCCTGTCCAGTGCAATCACATCCTTCCTATAATCTGGTGACCAGAACTGCAAAGTGCACTCCAGTTGTGGCCTGGCCAGTGTTTTATACAGTTTGAGCATAACCTCCCTACTTTTGTATTCTATGCCTTGGTTAATAAAGGCAAGTATATAATATGCCTTCTTAACCACCTTATCTACCTCCCCTGCCGTCTTCAGGGATCTGTGGATATCCACATGAAAGCTTCTCTGATATTCAGTAATTTCTAGGGTCCTGCCATTCATAGTGTAATCCCTTGCCTTGTTAGCCCTCCCCAGGTGCATTACTTCAAACTTTTCTGGGTTGAATTCGATTTGCCACTGCTCTGCCCACCTGACCATTGATATCCTCCTGCAGTTTATGGCTATCCTACTCACTATTTACCCCCCTATCAATTTTCATGTCATCTGCGAACTTCTTGATCATACCCCCTACATTTAAGTCCAAATCATTTATGTAAACCACAAGCAGGAAGGGCCCCAGCACCGAGTCCTGCAGAACCCCACTGGAAACAGATTTCCAGTCACAGAAACATCCCCCCACTATCACCCTCTGCTTCCTTCCTCTCAGCCAATTTTGGATCCAATGTGCCACTTGCCTTGGATCCCTTGACCAGACTGCCATGAGGGACCTTATCAAAAGCCTCGCTAAAGTCCATCTAGAACATATCAACCCTCCTGGTTACCTCCTCAAAAAATTCGATCAAATTTGTCAAACACGACCTTCCCTTAACAAATCCATGATTAATCCGTGTCTCTCCAAGTGCCGATATATTCTGTCCCTCAGAATTCTTTCTAGTAACTTCCCCACCACTGAAGTTAGACTGACTGGCCTGTAGTTACCTGGTCTATCCCTTTTTTAATAATGGAACAACGTTAGCAGTCCTCCAGTCCTCTAGCACCTCACCTGTGGCCAGAGAGGATTTGAAAATCCCTGCCAGGGCCCCTGATATCTTTTCCTTTGCCTCCTTCAACAGCCTGGGATACATCTCATCTGGGCCTGCGGATTTATCCATTTTTAAGGCTGCTAAACCCGCTAGTGCCTCCTCTCTCTCTATGTTAATTTCACAGTCCTCCATCCTGATGTCTATACCTGCGTCATCCTTTTCCATTGTGAAGATTGACACAAAGTATTGATTGAGGAGTGTACCCACATCTTCCAGATCCACACACAGGTTACCTCTATGTCCCTAATTGGCCCTATTCTTACCATAGTTATTTTCTTGCACTTTATATATTTAAAAAACCCCTTTGGGTTTTCCTTCATTCTACCCACCAATGCTTTCTCATATCTCAGATCTCAGAGAGTTGTGAGCCTGGAGGAGATTACAGAGATAGGGAAACATGAGGACATGGAGGGATTTGAAGACAGGGATGAGTATTTTAAAATTAAGGCATTGCAAGACAGAAGCCAGTATTGGTCAATAAGCACAGGGGTGATGAATGAACAGTACTTGGTGCAAGTAGAGACACAGGCAGCAGAGTTGTGATTGATTTCTCAGGTTTATAAAGGGCAGAACATAGGCAGGACAAGATGGGGAAAGCAACAGAAAGGTATATTGTTAGGGTTAAATGGAGTATGTGGAAAGAGGCTAATGTGTAGCGTGAACAGCAGCATTGATCAGTTCAGCTAAATGACCTGTGTTTGTCCTGTACATACTCTGAAATTCTACACATTACAGCTCCTTTCAAGATGTGAGAAAGCACTTCATGGCCAATGAATTACTTTGGCAGTGTGGCTGCATGTTTTCTAGGCAAGCCTGGAAGTAAATTTGTCAGATCTCACAGACAGCAATGAGATGGATGGCCCAGTATTCTGTATTTGGAGGTGATAATCACAGGATAAATATTGGCCAGTAGAGAGCCTTCCCTGCCCTGACTCAATAATGCACTGAGATTTGTTACATCCTTCAGAGAGGGCAAATGTGCCTTTAGTTTGACACCTCATCCAAAAGACTGCAACTTTGACAGTGGAGTAAACACCAGCCTTAATTCTGTGTAGTGGGGTTTAAACCTATAACCCTCTGGTTCAGACAAGGGTGTTGATATCTGGAATATCTGGCGTTCTACTGGGTTTTTCTGCGCTCACCTGAATGACATTGCTAAGAGATGGCACCGCTCATACAGCATGAACGTTACATGAAAACAACTAAAGACTTTACCATAAGTTCTATCCTACATTTTGGGCCGGTCTATATGTTGCAGCCCATTACAATCAACATGCGAGAAGCGAAATGTTGGTTTATAAATTGCACCCTAATATTTTAGAGAACATAGAAAATTGGAAAAGACGTAAATCACATGGGAGCTTTTCAATACTTTAAAGCAGTCTTGGTGTAAATTCACCATCAAATGGGCATAAGTTTGGAGAAGCAATGGCTCCATGCACCAGTTTGTGCCAACCCATGGCCCAAGTCCGAACCTGGTTTTAGACCATGTTTCAATTCCATCAGTGAGCTGTGGGTCCTGAACAAGTGCCCTGCCATGGTTAGCCAGTCAGGGAGGATAGGCGCAATCGCCCGATTCCCAACCTGTGCAGGTTGGCAGTTTGGGTGGGGTGCTAAATGATGGGTGTTGGTAGTGAATCCCAGAAAAGGTGACTTCAGTTCATACAGACCAGGAGAGTCCCAGCTTTAGTCTCCATCTGTGCTCAGTGACCTTGTGCCAACACTTGCTCCCCTGGGTGAGAGAGGTAAAAATCAGTACAGTACATATTGTACCCAGTCCGTCATCAGAGTGAGGTCCCTACATCCCCACTGTCTGATTCATGGTAATCACAGGGTATGGTATCATAGTGGTTTTGTTACTGGACTAGTAGTCCCAAGGTTTGTATTATTAATTCATAGACATGAGTTCAAATCCCACCAGAGCAGTTGGGGAATTGAAATTCAGTGAATTAAATAAGTCTGGAATTAAAGCTATCTCAGTAATGGTGACCATGAAACTATTGGATTGTTATAAAAACTCATCTGGTTCACTAATGTCCTTTGGGGAAGGAAATCTGCCATCCTTACCTGGTCTGGCCAAAACGTGATTCCAGACCCACAGCAATGTGGTTGTCTCTTTACCACGTTCTGAAATGGCCTAGCAAGCCACACAGTTGTATATTTTTTAAAAATGCCACGATAACCTCTTATCCACATGGACTGCAGCTGTTCAAGGCCACCACAACTCCTCAAAGGCAATTAGGGATGGGCAATAAATTCTGAACTTGCCAGTGACACCTACATCCCGTGATCTGACCTTAAGATGAATGTGTTTGACCCACCAGGATCCCCATCAGAGAAAGGTGGTCCTCATCCCACCCTGTTTGAGGCAGGATCTGAGCCCCCGGTTTGTGAGGGTGTAAGGTCGGTGTCTGACCTACTGCCACTTCTAGACCCAGTTTTACTGCTTTAAGAAACAAAGAACTGGACAGCTCAGAGTGATCCATTGTTTAGTGTGAGGTTGAGGTCAGGGTGACAGTGGAAATCCTACTCTGATCCCCTGGTGGGAGTGGGAGAAAGAAGCTCATGCTGCCAGCCTGGTGTTAATGTACAAATGGAAATTGCTGTCTGCGACCCAAGGTGGTTGTAGAACTACGTCTGTGTTCTGCTCTTGGTAAAAGTACAAAAAGCCTGGTGTGCGGCACTGGCTATTCCAGTCACTGAGCTTATTTCTTTCCTTTATAGCGTGTGCAGGACAGGCTGCACGTTGCCCTGGCTATAAGCCCGGCTGGAGCAATGTTCCGCCTGCGATGTCGGATGAACCCCTCGCTGGTTAACTGTTCCACCATAGATTGGTATGACAGGTGGCCCAAGGAGGCCCTACTCAGAGTCGCAAACATCTACTTGACTCAGGTGGATTTTGAAGAGGTACGTGTTATTATTGTCTGTACTGGAGGAGACTCAGTCAAATTAGTATCTTTCTTGAAACAGTGCTTCTTCAAACATAGGTTTTCTGGTTACTTTTTCACCAAAGACTTTAACAGAATTAAAGCTTCTCATTCTGTAGAAATCTACATAAAACTGTCCACATATAAAAACAGGCCTAGGAATATAGATAAAAATGTTGTGAAGAGACTGGCCTTGTGACTTTATCATCATAAAACATGAAAGTCTAACTGGGAACTGTTTTCTCCTTTGTTGAAAAGGCAGGTTTTCCTCTGATGGACTCAATATTGTTCAGAGTAAACACTCTATTTCCTTGAAATCTGCCTGTTATAATTTCAGCATCTATCACCAAAGGAAACAGCTTCCTAACTACCAATCTTGTTCTGTAATGAAGGGCAGAATTGTCCTAGATTTGCACTAAGTGTGGTAGCAGGCGGGTAAGAGACATTTTACCCATTGGCCGCGATGGCAGGTTTTTACGATGTACCATCCCAAACCCGCCACATTATTTATGCACTCTCGGGAAACACGGTGTTTCGATGGTTGGTGGGGTCTCATTCGTCCGCCCACCATCACCCCGCCGGTTCATCATGCTGGGCACCAGATTTAAAGTCCAGCCGCAGGTGCAGTGCTTCCAGACCACAACTGCTGCACAGCAGACAGGATGGCCCCGAAAAGCAAAAAGACCTGCAGCCCCTCCGCTTCAGCGATGCATCTCTGCAACGCCTTTTGGATGCAGCGGAGTCCTGCCGGGATGTCCTATGTCTCCCTTCTGGATGCTGGATGGGCAGCAGTGTCACCAACCAGGCTTGGGAGGTGGTAGCAGCGGTGGTCAGCGCCAACACCCTGCAAGAGGTTAGCCACCCGGTGCCAGAAGAGGATGAATGATCTCCTTCATTCCACCAGATTAAGTCACTCTTCTCATCACTCTCAACACACACACTCACAAAGCCATCACATCCACAGGGCCCTCACTCACTGCCACTTCAAGGGGCATCACCATTCACTCTGTCACACACACTTTCATTGTCCTCATCCCATCCATGGGACCAGTCACCACCCACACAGGCCAGGCATACTTATCATCTGGCCTGGCAGGAGTCCTGCCTACGCTTTCTCCATCTCTATCCATGCAGGACAAGCTGGTACACAACAACAGGGAGAGGTCGCAGACTGGTGGAGAAATGCCTGACATCAAGGTCCTCACGGACTTTGAAAATAGAGCCATCCAGCTGGCCAGCGACAATCTGAATCGGTCCTGTGCTGACGGTGAGGTCGGTGCTGCTATACCAAGTGAGGATCCAGCAGTGCAACATCCATCAGATAACCATGTCAGTGACGTGTCCTCTTTCACAGGCCACTGCCGTGCACTAATTATCTCCCCTTGCTTCCACAGGCACATCTGGGAAACAGCCAATGGAGCCCATGACCCAGGGCCTCCAATCAAGGCTTGAAGACACCTCGGAAGAGGAATCTGAAGGCACCCTCCTTGAAGTCCCGCCACAGTGCTCACCCACACCCTCCACCAGTGCAGAAACACACACGTCGGTGGGACCTAGCTTTAGAGTAGCCTCGGCATCACAGTCTGGTGAGCGCATCGCACTGTTTAATCCACAGCAGCCCGTGACAGGGACTCCCCCAGGTGTCCGGCACTCGGAGAACTGCTGGAGACCAGAAATTTGCTGAGTTCAAGTCAGATCATGAACATCCACTCTCAGTCATGTCACAGTTGCTGGGGCTGCAAAGGCAAGCTCAGGAACATCAGGCAGAGATGTCTGCTACACTTTTCAGGCTGCAAGGCTGTCCACCTTCGCACTGAGGTGATAGCACCAGCATGGCAACACTGGTAGGATGACGGCTGCCATAGAGACCTTGGTCCAGGATGTTGCTCCAGCATTGTTGTGCAGGCTCAAATCCATCACTGATGTCATATTTAGCCTCCAACAGTGTGTCTGCGAGAGGGGTGCCAGGCAGCTCGATCTCACTCCAGCTAACCCTGCTCCTCAAGGAGTCAGCCTGGGGCCCTCGGGCACCCACAGGGAGGAGGATCAGCAAGTGCACACTCTGGGGCCATCCACCCAGGTGATTCCGAGAGTGTCCGGCCCATCCAAATCCTATCTTCCTGTGACCTCAGCAGCTCCAGTTCCATTGACCGAGGAGGGAGCCACTGCCACGTGGCAGGACCCCGAAAGCAGGCCAGGGCCCTTCAAGTCTCAGCCCTCCAGAGGACGCCCGCCAAAGTCATCATAGAC
Source organism: Carcharodon carcharias (assembly GCF_017639515.1). Taxonomy (NCBI): domain Eukaryota; kingdom Metazoa; phylum Chordata; class Chondrichthyes; order Lamniformes; family Lamnidae; genus Carcharodon; species Carcharodon carcharias. The sequence goes on from NC_054471.1 coordinate 9,592,508, forward strand.
AGGGTGTCGCAGTCAGCAAGCTGCCTCCACCTCTGCTGTGGTTGTCCAGGGAGCACCAAAATGTAGTGGCAAGGTTAGGAAAGTTAAGAAGAATTAGTTGCACAGCCTGACCACGTGTGTTAATCACTTGTACATACCGTTCTCTTTGTCAATAAACTCCCAAAAACGGCTCCCTGCCTGTGGCTCCTTGTTCTGATGAGCAGTGCTCTTGTCACTCAGATGTGAAACTTCTCTGCACAAGATGAAGGCAGGTGTCTCAGTCCAGGGCTCCTTCCCTGTGGTCTGTGCATACTCCGGACAACAGTGATGGTCAGCCCTCACGCTCTCTGGAAACATTACTGCTGCCTGCACCTCGGCAGTGCTGGTCATTGCTGCCAGAATGTCACGGGCAGGCGCCAGAGAGTTCTCTCATCCTCCCTGTGTGCTCTCAGCACCTTTAAGGTGCGGCTGGCCCACAAAACATCTGTGACCACTGATGCTGTGCTCCTGAAGGGCTCAGGTGCTAAATGTCGACAAAGGATCAGATGCTTCTAAAATTTCATGGCTGCGTCTCTGTGATATGACCCTGATCACAGAGCGCAAGCGAGCTGCCTCAGCCAGACAGGAGTCAGACATTCTCACAGGCTGTGTGAAGATATATGGAGTGTGGTCACTGCATGTTGTCATCATCCTCCTGCGGTCGAGTGACTATTCAGGCCTGCACTGCATCTCCATGACAGGAGCATTCTCACAGAGGGTATTCACACTGCCATAAATCAGACTGGAGTCAAACGTTCACAGATGCAATGTGAGGATCTATGGTATCTCCTCACTGCATGTCGTCATCATCCTCCACGAATCTAGCAGCTATGAGGGCCTCCCGAACGCACCTGCCTCGTCTGGCCAGTGCGAGGGCCTCATCCCCATCATCGTTGCCTCTGAGGACCTCCTCACCCTCATCCCCGTCAGCGTCCTCCACATCTCCCCATTGGAGCGCCAGCTTGTAAAGGGTGCAGCAGACGAAGGCGATGCGTGACACCTTCTGAGGACTATAGTGCAGGGCTCCACCAGACCGGTCAGGCACCAGAACCTCATCTTCAGCATCACGATGGTCTGCTCCATTAAGTTGCGAGCTGCTGCATGAGCCGCACTATAGCGCTGCTGTCCTGCAGCCTGAGGCTGCTGCATGGGTGTCATCAGTCACGGCCTCTGCGGGTAGCCAAGGAGCCATCCTGCAACGTTTGTGGACCCTGGAAGACCCCAGGGATCTGTGACTGAATAAGGATGTAGGCGTTGTGCACACTCCCTGGAAACCATGCGCACACCTGCACCTGTTTGTGGTGGTCACATACCAGCTGCACATTCAGCGAATGGAAGCACTTGTGGTTAATGTAGTCCACCATGTGTTGTGATGGAGATCTGAGTGTCATATGAGTGCAGTCGATCGCACCTTGAACCTGTGGGAAACCCGAGATTTGGGTGAATCCAATCGCTCTTGCATCCTGGCTGTCCCGGTCCCGGGTGAAATGTGCAAAGTTGTGTGCCATGGAGAAGATGGCATCCTCGTGGATGCATTTGCGGGCGGAGGCTTGTGAGATCCCACAGAGGTCACCCGGGAATCCCTGAAAGGAGCCACTGGCATAGAAATTGGGCGCCATGATCACTTTCATGGCCACTGGCAGTGGATGCCCTCCAAGTCCCTGTGGTGCCAAATCCTGCAGCACCTGGCAGATGTGAGCGACAAGTTCCCCAGACATGCACAATCTTCGGTGACCCTGGTTCTCGGTCACCTGCAGGAATGGCAGGCAGCATCTATAGACCCTCAGCGACACTGGTTCTTGGTCACCTGCAGGAATGGCAGGCAGCATCTATAGACCCTCAGTGACACTGGTTCTCGGTCACCTGCAGGAATGGCAGGCAGCATCTATAGACCCTCAGTGACACTGGTTCTCGGTCACCTGCAGGAATGGCAGGCAGCATCTATAGACCCTGGGTGTCGCTCGCCGCCAGCCTGTGATGGTACACTGTGGCTCTTGGGCAGCATGCGTGGGAGCCCCCGCTGCCCCTTCTTCCTGAGGTTGCTGCTTCTGCCTCTGCGCAGCCAGGAGCCTCAGTCTCTCTCTCCTCCATCGTCTTCGTGCTCTGTAGGCCATCTGGCATACAGCTAGTTCATCAGGCTCCATGACCCTGATGTACTCCTCCTGCAGGATGGAAGAGAGAGACATGTGGGTAGCATGGGAGTACTAAGAACCTGTCCTGGTTAAGTGTGACAGCCCCTTAATGCTCCCGGAGAGATTAGTGCGCTGCACGGCTGCCCTGTTAGCTTGAACCATGGGAAGACTGGTCCAAACTGGGATGAAGACATTGTAAGGGGCTGTAAGCACCACCAGCAGTGACTGCTACATGGCCAGCTTCAGCAAGGAGATTGGACAACATGTGCAGTTGTCCAGCTATTCTGCAGCCCACTACAGTGCTCATTATTTTACAGTCTGTGCCAGTGGGGGGGGTTGGGGGAGGTGGGGTGAAAACCTTTTTAGCACTTGGTTGCACTTTGATGCCTCTGCGTTGCTGGATTGGGCAGATAAGCTAGGAGCCCCACCCCTATCATATCAATGTGGCTGCACCTGAACTGTCTCAGTTGCAGAGGAATGGTCACTTCCTACAGGTTTCCCTAATGCATGGCCACTTCCCTCGTCCACCCTACACCCCCCACCCCAAATGCTTGTGCATGACATTCAACAGCAGGGCTGCCCTTGCCCCCTGCCCTGCCTCCATGCCACCAGTTGCCTCAATGGCAGGTCTGCCCTTAATCCTGACCCCCAATGCCCCTGAAGCTTGAAGTGCAACAGGCGACCTTGGCGAGCGCTGTGAAACGTTGTGGTGTACTCACCTCCAGGCTCCCCACAAAATGCTGGCTGCCAAGTGCACGCCTTTTATGTGCTGTTGTGAAACACATTGGCATGCTTTCCCGCCGACGTGGAGGGGTGATCCAGCTGAGGGGGGGGTCGATCCTGGCGGGCTGGCCCGATAATGATATACTGGTGTCTGACAATGAGGTTCCCGACATCCGATGGAGGGAAACGCGGCACACCATTGGGCGGGCTGAGCAGATGATTGAGAACTGGTTTCCTGCCGTCGTAAAACTGATCGCGATTTTCCCCTCACGCCAGCAATCACGCCCAATGCCAGCAGGCACAGAAAATTCCACTGGAAGCCACCACAGGCTCTGAGGTGCATGCTGTCTTCTCCTGCACGTTGAGAACACAGGGAGGTGTGAGTACTTGTACTGGCTTATTTGGAGAGGAGGGTCACTGCAGGGTCTGGGTGTAGGAGGACAGTGTGAGTGTTCACTATCTGGATGTGAATGTGAGGTGCCTGTGGTGAGAGGAATGAGTGGAGCTGCAAGATGTCTTGTCCTGACGAGTGCTGGGCAAGCCAGAATGTGGAGCTTGACCCCCAAAAATGTTATGTTACTCACCTGTCACACCCTCCTGACGTCCTGGATCCTCCTGGTGTACTGTCTTCAGGCTGAAGCAACCACACTGCTGCTGCTGACGTCCTTGAGCACTTCCATCCACTCTGCTTGGTGGGATGTGCTGTCATCTTCCTCCCGTTCTCGGGAGAACTCACCTCATTGCAACCCCTCAGATCCTGCTGCAGGTCCTCCAGGTAAGAATGAGAGATGCAGGGAACAGGATTGTTAGAACCATATCTACAAGAACTGTATTTTCTTTTCAAATTTGGAGGGATATTGTATTATTTGAGAGCTGACCTGGACTTTTTTTGAAAAAGGTCATAAGTTCACCTAGGATTGGAGCAAACATGCCTTTTCAAAGAAATCATATGACAGCAGCTCAGTGGCCAGCATGGCAATTGTGGAAGAGAGCTATTTATTTATTTGAACTGCAATCACTTTAATGAATGGTTGAAAAAAACTGGTTTAAAGGCAAAGGCCTGATGATTTACTAGATATCACCTGACAGAGGAGCTTTATGTTTTGAACTTGTTGTTTTGAACACAGTTGAGAATGAACTGAGAAGGGGAAAATCTACCCAGCTCAGACTCTCCCTGCCCTGATTGAAATACAGTGTGGTTATCAGTATCCAGCTAGGAATCCTCATCTAATGGGAACCTGTCTGTATTTGGAAACCCGAGAGGCTGAGATGAGAAGGATTGATCCAGCTCTATTCTCCTCCCTTGATGAGAACCTCCAGAAATTTACTGGGACTAGCGACCCAAAGGAGCTCCAGATCAACAACGTTGAAACCTGCGTACTTTATCCTTTTTACAAAGGTTTATCCTTCAACCATCAATCTCCGCAGAGACGCTATTTGTTTGTACTTTGTTTGTGTGTGTGTTTGCTGAGGAATTTTAAAAGGGATGGATAGTTACACGTCCACATTGCCAATTATGTGTTAACCAGCTCTTGCAACTTGTTTTAGCAAAAAAGTTTCATTTTATAATAAATCAATCATTCTGAGTTTGTTGAAAGAAGCCTGATTAAAGCCTTTTTTATTTTGGGTCTAACAGTAGTGAAGTTAAATAACTGGCCATTTTGGTAAGTGAATTAAACATTTACTCTAATGGTACGACCTATGAAGTAGTGGGACTAGATAAACTGCGCACTGTTCCCATCCCCGTCATAACAGGATGGAGGGGAGACTCTCCATTCCTGTAGTTGCTGCAGCCTCAAAAATCCAAGTGCTTGTGAGCCCTTGTAACCCATGTTATGGTCAGTTTCTTTAATTTAAATCCTTCCTTTGGCAGTTCTGTTGCGTCATCGCCCTCTCTCATTGTACGGGACATCTGGAAGCAAGATCCTCGGCAAAGCTTGTTCCAGCAGCAGTCGGGTTCCTGCTCCACTACAGGCTCTGTTGTTTTGCCAAGGTCTAAGGCTTGAAAATTCTGCCTGTTAACTCTGTTTCTCTCCTGACCTGCTTAGTATTTCCAGCATTTCGTGCTTTTATTTCAGGTGCCCAGATTCCGCTGTATTTTGTTTCTTTAACGTCCCACTGCTTGTTGTTTCAGTCATTGAAGGAGAGTGTGGCCATGGCTTGTGTTGACATTCACAACAGTGTGTCAGCAGCAGCAGGTCAGTTCTGGCAGCAAATGAGGAGATATTATTACGCCACTCCCAGCAAGTACTTAGAGCTGATTCACGGATTCTCCAAACTGCTCAAGACAAAGAGGATAGCCATTATGAACTCAAGGTAAAGCTGTGCTCTGACATAGTATCATTAATAGGTAGAGGAATGATACTGAGTGACTTGAATTGAGCATCTGTTGGAAGCACTGGGTGGAATCATCCCAGATTTACACTGAGCGGGGTAGCGGGCAGGAACAAAGACGTTTTACCCGCCGGCCGCAATGGCAGCTTTTCACAACATATCATCCCCATCTCACCTCGTTCGTCATTCATTCCTGGGAAACATGCCGTTTCGATGGTGGGCAGGCTCTCATTTGCCTGCCACGCTGTCAGCTCGTTGCTTCCTCATGCCAGATGCCATATTTAAAGTGCAGTTGCGCACACACCTCTTAGTGCTTCCAGCCCAAGACTGTTGCACAGGAGGCATAACCCCGAAAGGCAAGAAGACTGCAGCCACCTGATTCAGTGACGTGTCCCTGGAACATGGATTTTGGATGCCATGGAGACCCGCCATAAGTCCCGAGCGAATTGCAGCTCACCAGGTTACTTATTTACAGTTGTGAAACATGTCAGTGTGGTGCTCGGATGATCCAGTGTAGGGGGATGATTCCGCCAAGCTGGGCTAATAATGATATGCAGATGTATTACAATGAAATTCCCGACATCCAACGGTTGGAAACGTGCCCCCCCCCCCCCCCCGCATTGACAGGCAGAATGGACGATTGCAAACTAATTTCATGGCATCATGAAACAATTTTTGGCCTTCCTGCCATATTGTCCGCTCACTCTGCCAAACATGCCCACTGCCAACAGGCACCAAACATTCTGCCTACTGAGTGAACCTGAGTAACAACACTATCAGAAAAGATTTGTTCCTTTAATTGCACCTCACCAGAGATAAAATCACAAGAGTCTCTGATAAAGAACAATATCTTGCCATCTTGCATTGTTGAAATCTTTTAATATATTTTGAAGTTATCAAGTCATTAGTTATAATACCTGATACCCCAGTGCTAATAACTAAAGTTATTTGTACTGGGTAATGGTGCTCTTCTAAACGACAGGCATCATCCTCAGCTCTCCCACTCTTCTGTTGTTTTTCTAGAAACCGCTTTGCTAATGGCCTGCTGAAACTCTCAGAGTCCAGCTCCTTGGTTGGAGTGATGCAGAAAGAATTGGTGCCACTGGGACCACAGATAGAGCAAAAAACCAAGGTACCATGAAGTGGTGTTTAAGGGGGATGTGACCTCTGTTACTCCTGCTGTAAGCTTACGGTCTGCACACAGGCCACAGCTATAGTTATTAGAAAACTTCAGTCACATGGAGAGAGTGGAGAAGCCGGGACCGTCCTCCTTAAAGCAGAGAAGGAGAAATATAAGAGATGCGTTCAAAATCTTGTAAGGTTTTCATTGGGTAAATCAGAACAAACTGTTTCCAGTGGCAGAAGGGCAGCAGCCAGAAGGCAGACGTTGAAGGTAATTGGCAGAAGAAGCATAGGTAACATGAGGAAACACATTTTTACACAGTGAGTTCTTGTGATCTGAAATACACTACCTGGAAGGATGGTGGAAGCAGGTTCAATAATAACTTGCAAAAAGGAATTGGATAAATACTTTAAAGGCCAGGGGAGTGGGATGAATGGCCATCGAACATGCTATGTGATCCCAAGACTCTGAAAGAAGATGGGTCCACTTTGGAATTTTCAGGAAACTGTGTCAAAAATGAAATAGTTTCTTAAAGCTATAGCTTTGGTGGGCCTTCCTTCACAAGGCTTTCATTGACAGGAGCGAGCTAACATCAAAGTCTTATATCAGAATTACCTTGCAGAATGGAGGGATTTGTCAATTGTGTTGGGAGCAAGGGTTACACAACGGGGGTTGTAGTAATTATAGTTTGGATAAATGTAGGGCTGTAGCTTTAAGAATAATCCTGTGTTGTAAGATCACATGATCTGTGTAAACCAATGTGTTAATAGCACGAGGAATGTCTACAAGAGAGTTTTTCTTTACTTATGGAGCTTGATGCACACATGTAGTTGCTGCAGCTGCTTGAAAATAAAGTTCAATGTTTCCACTAAAAAAGTTGTCTGAAGATCAACTCTATAACAATCTGGTGATGAGGATAAATCAGATTCGGTGCTGAACCTTGCCCAGTGATTGTGAGTACCTAAGTTCGGTAAAAATAAAAGAAGATATACTCATCCGAAATGCCACAGTTTGGCAGAATCGTTCCCCCTGAGCCAGCTACAGATGATTGGTCTCAATATGTAGAACACTTTGAGTTCTCCTTTCAAGTAAACAAAATCATGGGGTGGAGGGAAGAGGAGAGCAATTCTCCTGAGTATTTGTGGGAGCAAGACCTACAGTTTAATACAAAGCCAGTGCCCCAGATTTAAAGACTTTCAGTTAATTAGTAGACCTCATTAAGGGACATTTTTAACCCAAGCCTTCATTCACAATGCAGAGGTTCAGGTGCAATTCACGGAATAGAGCCCTGAGGGGAGACAATTGCTACCTACGTGGTGAAACTAAAACAACTAACAGATTATTATGATTTTGGTGAAGCCCTGAATGACATGCTCAGAGATCATTTAATATGTGGAGTGCAGGAAGACACTATTCAGCAAAGATTGCTGGCTGAAGAGCATCTTGACTTTAAGGAAGTGTTAGAAATATCGCTGGCAATGGAAAGCGCTGTAAGGGATTCACAAGCAATTCAGGGGGCGCAAAATGGCACCATTCTCCTAGTCAGATGGGAACAGTCAGCTGAAAGTGGCAGGGAAAGCCAGGACTCTGCTGCAAAGCAGGAAGCAGCCCCCACTAACCGAAAAATGAGAGGAAACAGCTGAGCACCTAAATTGAAAAATAACAGGCATACAAATGTACGAACATACGAATTAGGAGCAGGAGTAGGCCACTCAGCCCCTCGAGCCTGCTCCACCATTCAATAAGGTCATCGCTGATCTGATTGTAACCTCAATGCCACATTCCCGCCTACCCCGATAACCTTTCACCCCCTTGCTTATCAAGAACCTATTTATCTCTGCCTGAAATATATCCAAGGGCTCTGCTTCCACCGCCTTTCAAGGAAGAGAGTTCCAAAGAATCACAACCCTTCGACAGAAAAATTATTTCCTCATCTCTGTCTTAAATGGGTGACCCCTTGTTTTTAAACAATGACCCCCTAATTCTAGATTTTTCCACATCCACCCTGTCAAGACCCCTCAGGATTTTATATTTTATTAATCAAGTTGCCTCTTACTCTTTTAAACTCCAGCAGAGGTAAGCCTAGTCTATCCAACCTTTCCTGATGAGACAACCTGCCCCTTCCAGTATTAGTCTAATAAACCTTCTCTGAACTGCTCCCAATGCATTTATATCCTTCCTTAAATAAGGAGACCAATGCTGTATACTGATGTGGTCTCACCAATGTCCTTTACAACTAAAGCATAACCTCCCTACATTTATATTCATTTCCCCTTGCAATCAATAATAACATTCTATTAGCTTTCCTAATTACTTGCTGTACCTGCATACTAGCCTTTTGTGGTTCATGCACTAGGACACCCAGATCCCTCTGAATCTCAGAACTCTGAAATCTCTCACCATTTAGATAATATGCTTTTTTTAATTTTCCTGCCAAAATGGACAATTTCACGTTTTCCCACATTATACTCCATTTGCCAGATCTTTGCATATTGACTTAATATATCTATATACCTTTGTCCCTCCTTATGTCCTCCTCACAACTTACTTTCCTACCCATCTCCAAGTCATCAGTAAATTTAACAACCACACCTTCGGTCCTTTCTTCCAAGTGATTTATATAAATTGCAAAAAGTTGAGGTCCCAGCACTGATCCCTGTGGTTCAGCACTCATTACATCTTGCCAACCAGAAAAATAACCATTTATGCCTGCGCTCTGTTCCCAGTCAGCAAGCCAGTCCTCTATCCATGCCAATATGTTACCCCCTATACCATAAGCTTTTGTTTTCCACAATAACCTTTGATGTGGCACCTTACCAAATGCCTTCTGGAAATCTAGGTATAGGACACCGACTGGTTCCCCTTTATCCAAGCACATGTTACTTCTACAAATAACTCCAATAAATTGGCTAAACATGATTTCTCTTTCACAAAACTACATTGGCTCTGCCTGATTACTTTGAATTTTTCCAAGTGCCCTGCTGTAATGTCTTAAATAAGAGCTTCCAGCATTTTCCTTATGACAAATGTTAAGCTAACTGGCCTGTAGTTTCCTGCTTTCTATCTCCCTCCCTTTTTGAATAAAGGAGTTGCATTCACTATTTTCCAACCCAATGGAACCTTCCCTCAATCTAGGAAATTGGAAAATTAAAACCAATGCATCAACTATCTCACTGGCCACTTCTTTTAAGACTCCAGGATCGCGTCCATCAGGACCCAAGGAGTTGTCAGCCCCCAGCTCCAACAACTTACTCAGTGCCACTTCCCTGATGATTGTAATTTTCCTGAATTCCTCCCTCCCTCCCTTCCATTTCCTGATTTACAGCTATTTCTGGAACGTTACTTGTGTCCTTTATAGGAATGCAAAATACCTGTTCAATTCACTTCTCACCTCCTTATTTTCCATTATTAATTCTCCAGACTCACTTTCTGTAGGACCAGTGCTCACTTTGTTATTTTTTCCTTATTTAAATATTTGTTAAAACTTTTGCTATCTGTTTCCATATTTTTAGCTAGCTTTCTCTCATACTCTAATTTTCCCTCCTTATTAATCTTTTAGCTATCCTTTGATTTTTTAAAATATTCTGTCCAATCTTCTGACCTGACACCCATTGTTGTGCAATTATATCCTTTTTCTTTAAGTTTAATACTATCTAACTTTTTTAGTTAACCACTATGGTGGGTCATCCCCTTGGAATTTTTCTTTCTCATCAAAATGTATCTATCCTGTCTATTCTGAAATACTCCCTTAAATGGCTTCCACTTCATGTCCGTTGACCCTGTGTCAGGTCAAATCTGCAAGGTGGATGAGCTGACACTGTGGTACAGGAAGCCGTTCAAGCAGGGGGAGCAAAAAAGAATGTAGGGGGTAGTAGGTGATAGTATAGTGAGGGGGTTGACACTGTTCTCTGCAGCAAAGAGTGAGAATCCAGACGGTTGTGTTGCCTGCCCGGTGCCAGGGTTCGGAACATCTGCTCAGGGCTGGAGAGGAAATTGCAGTGGGAGGGGGAGGATCCAGTTGTCGAGGTCCATGGAGGTAGCAATGACATAGGTAGAACTAAGAAAGAGGTTCTGCAAAGTCAGTATGAGGAGCTAGATACAAAATAAAGAAGCAGAACCCCAAAGGTAATAATCTCTGGAGTAATACCTGAGCCATGTGCAAATTGGCATAGAGCAAATAAGATTAGAGAGACGAATGTGTGGCTCAAAGGCTGGTGTGGGAGAAATAGATTCTGGTTTGTGGGGCACTGGCATCAGTACTGGGGAAAATGGGGG